>NC_044921.1:4737373-4796264 GCF_003576645.1 Ipomoea triloba
CTTATAAAAAAAAAAACATATATATATATATATATATATATATATATATATATATATATATATATATTAGTATAAATCTATTAATATTTCATTTTTTTAAATTTTTTTAATATAGCTAATTTTACATGTCAAAATAGCTAATTTCCCAACAATCTTTACAAGGATGAAAATTGATCTTTTGGGATGTAAAAAAATGACACAATAGTGCTCGACAGACAATCCTTGTAGAGGATAGATATGTGTTATCCTTTGAACCTTCCTTATGAAGATATATTTACTCTATTGGTTATCCAGTAGAATGCGGTGACAGACTACCATACTGCAATTTGGGTAGATGATGACATATCTTATATAGGAACTCCCAAACCTTATTTAGTTCTCATGGGTGTGACCATTTTGGCCATGGAACACTATTTTAGATTTTACAAGAGTTTCTAAAGAATTGAGCTCAATCAATTCTCCTTTGAGGTGGCCCCACTTCTGTCTCATATATGTGATTCTAAAGAATTGAGCTTAATCAATTCTGTTCCCACATACTCGTGTCAACTGACACTTCGAATCATTAAAGCATTAAGCATAATAGCCTTGTACAGGAGTCACTATTCAACGAGGAGATGTTAGGAGTTCAAGACCCACAAAGTGACACGCTTCGTTCTATAATTTAGTTAGTTGTCTCACTGAACCTAGGTGCCAGCTAGGTTGGGTATCTATTATAAAAATTTTATTCCAAGTGCTTTAGTCCCATTCCACATGTCAACTCCTCTACAACCTCTTTGCATAACCCTTTGGTTACCGAATCCACTATATTATCGTTTGACCTCACTTAATCGGTAGAGATCACACCCATTGTGAAAAGTTGTTTACCAGCATTATGTCTATGATGTATATGTCTAGACTTACCATTATCAATTGATGATCATCCTTGTTGAATTTTTCAAGGAATTTATTAACATAATGAGGTTGACTTAACACAAGACCTTTCGGTCTTCTAATGATTTTAATCTCGATGATAAATTCGTCAAACCCATGTCCTTCATGTCAAGTCTTGAATTTAACATGCTCTTGGTAGATTTGATTATTTGATCGTTACGACCAACAATGAGTATATCATCCACATATAAACAAATAATGACATAACTATTTATCATATCCTTTACGTAGACACACTTGTCACTTTTGTTTATTCTAAATGCATTGGTTAATATCACATGCATGGTCAAATTTTTCGTGTTGTTGTTTAGGCGCTTGTTTCAAACCATATAAAGATTTAACTAGTTTACACACTTTCTTTTCTTAGCTTAGAACAATAAACCCTTCATGTTGTTCCATATAGATTTCTTCATCTAATTAACTCGCCATTTAAGAAAGCGATTTTGAAGTCCATTTGATGAACTTCCAAGTCTCATAGTGTAGCTAGGGCAAGTATAATCATAATGGAATTTATTCTCGTTACGGGAGAATAAATGTCAAAGTAGTCAAGGCCATTACGTTGCCTACAACCTTTAATTACAAGCCTAGCCTTGAACATCCCAATGGAACCATTCGATTTCATCCTTCGCCTAAACACCCAGTTAGATCTTAAGAGGTTACAACCCGGAGGATGATAAACTAGTTTCCAACTATGATTCTATAAGATAAAATGTACTTCTCTTTTAACAACCCTTTCCACATTAGTCCTTCTGTAAAATACGTTTGATGGGGATAGACTAAGGCTCGGTGTTAAAAGCTCGGCTTGGACGAGAGAAGATAGGATGACATGGCGAAGGTCGGTCGGTGATAAGTCGGTCGGACGGAGGTCATTCAATGGACTGCTTTGTGGAGTACGTTTAAGGAAGAGTTTAATAATGAAAAGAATATGCTTGGTGGTTCCTTAGGTGACAAGGCAGCTGATGATCTTAGACTGAGAGTAATTGAACATAACTATCGAAATGATTAACTACCATGGAAGGAAGGTCGGCCCGGACCGAGCTAGAAGGGGCCAAGGTAAGAAAGGTGGTGTAAGCAAGGCGGTGAAAGAAGGGCGGGGCAAGACAAGCAGTTAAGGAAGTTTCCTAAAGAGTTGGCGGCGGAAGGCAAGAGATATGGAAGGAAGGTCGAGATAGATTAGGAAAGTGCCTAAAATGTAGTAAGAAAAGACACAAGTAGTTTAGAAGTTTCCTAAGGGAGAAATCCCTCATAGCTTGTATAAATAGCAGTTTTAGGTCTTAAGAGAGACACAAGCAATCTAGCACACTGAGAGGCAACTCATCGTATTCAAAGGCAATTCTTAATCCAAAGAGAGCCAAAAGGTTACTCTAATTTTCTGATAGGGTTAGTCGATTTTCCGGTGGTGTTGGACTGCCGTTCGACCATTCCATGGGACAAAACCAACATTGGCGCCGTCCGTGGGGATCGATCAAAAGGTTCTGTGGTCTCTAGCTGACTGAGAAAGTAGGAGTTACGAAGCAATGGTGACTACTAGGAGTCGTTAAGGTCAGGGACAGGGGAGAATGCAAGCTCAAGCGCAAGCAAACGGTACTGCTAGACAAACCGTTTCTCAGGTGAGGGACCTGTGAGAGCAGTTGTCTCGACCCCGTAATGGCGACCTGTAAGAACAACTTAATCAATCTCGTGCTCAAAGTGGGCAAAGGCAAGCAGAGGACCCCCCTGCTAATGGGGTCCGAGTCGAAGAAGCGCCCCTGCTTCATATGCCGGTAGTACTAGAGCAACCCGAGTGACTGGGGATTCTGGGAATGGTTACTCGGCTGGTAGAAGTCCATGAGCGAGAGGTGCGACTCCATGAAAGAGAAAAGCCTCCAGTGGTTCAACAGGCAAGGTCTGCTCGGCCGATGGAACAAGAAAGGTCGGTTGCTTCACACCGATCTCCGTTGAGGTCGAGAGGACCGCGTCAATCCGTTTTCAACAGGTTGACGAACCAAGAAATACCGGGTGATGAAGATCTAAGAGAGGTCGCCCCTAACGAGCCTAGAAATTTGTGAGAGCGAAGATATGACGAGGTCCAGAGGCGTGTTTAGGAATGTTCGGTCTGTGAGAGCAACAGAGAGTCAAGTATGGAACGAGGTCAAAGGCCGGAAGACGTTGTAGCGTTAGCACGACAAGTGCGGGATTTGCAAAACCAGATGAATGGGAACCTTAGTGACACTCAATCTTTCTTGCGAGCGTGCCCATTCTCCTGGGAAATCATATCCTTCTAGACCCCAGCAAAGTTTAAGCTGCCCGAGAACCTAATGTATGATGGAACTGGAGATCCTCAGGAGCACCTGCTCAGCTTCTAAGCTCAGATGCAGATTAATGGAGCCGAAGATCCGCTGATGTGTAAGGCCTTCTTGATGACTCTAACTGGTTTGGCGCAAAGGTGATGCATGAGACTACCCTAGCATTCTATTAACAATTTTGCGCAACTAGACGAGCTCTTCTTGGCCAATTATGCCGCCTACTTGCGTCCAAAGAAGAATTTTATGTACTAGTCCGGAGTTAAGCAAGACCACGGTGAGTCACATAAGTCGTACTTAGCAAGGTGGCAGAAAGAGGTTTAGGCGGTGGACGATCTAGACGATAGGACGTTGCTGATCTTGTTTATGGAGAATTTAAGGCTAGGGAAACTGTACACCCATCTCCATACCGAGTGGCCAAGCTCGTACGCCCAAGCCATTCAAAGGGCCAATCGTCACGCTGAGGCTGAGGACGCGGTAAAATAGAAGAGGATCCAGGAAGGAGGGACGTCACGACCCAAGAAGCCTCGTGTAAAGGAGTCACGCACTGGGAGATTCGATAAAAGTCGGCTAGGCCGAAGGGAGATCGGTCAGAACCCTAAAAGAACGGGTGCCCCACCATTTCGTCAACAACCTGTTGTAGTTCAAGAAGTGAAAGCTCAGCCTTAAACAGAGGCACAACCAGCGAACACACTCCCAACCATGGGTCAAACCTCTAGATCAGGTAAGTATTCTCGGTTGCATCGACCGACCACCCATTCGACCGAGGAATGTGATTTCATGAAGAAAGAAATAGAGGCTATCATACGAAGGAGTACTCCGACTCAGTGGCGTCAAGGTTTTCTTTGGCAGCGCGAGAACCAGGGTCAGATTGGAGAAGGCAATCGCAATAAAGGAAAGCAACCTGCTTCGGAAGAAAAGGAGGATAAGTGAAAAGGGCAAAAATGTCATTAACATGATCATTGGAGGACCAGAGAGAGGTGACTCAGCCGGGTCCAGTAAAGCCTGGGCTCAACAACTATACATCGGAGCTATCTATTGACGCGCGAAGCAGGTAAAAAGCGCAAGCCGAGAGCAAATCACTTTTACAAATGACGACTTACCCTTGAGTGAAGGACCTCATAGAGACGCTCTAGTCATAGCCATGGAGATAGTCAGTACCGTCGTACGACGAGTGCTGGTGAACACCGGTAGTAGTGTTAACGTACTTTACCTCGACACTTTTGAAAAGTTAGGGCTAGAGTGGGACATTTTTAGGCTAGTCATGACTCCTTTGGCTGGGTTCACCGGTGATTCAATCGAGGCTGAAGGTGCTACCTGAAAACTACCACGATAGAAATGGAATTTGTAGTTGTCCGCTTGGAATGCTCTCACAACGCGATTTTTAGGAGGCCAGGGTAGGAGAACTTAGGAGCCTTAATCTCACTAAAATATCTGTGCATGAAATTCTGAACGCCCATGGGAGTAGGAGTGGTACGTAGTCATCAGAAGGTAGCCCGTGACTGTTACCTACAGTCCTGTCGCAAGATAGGAAGGTTGGATCTCCGGATCTATACTATCACAAAGGAAGACATGGTAGAGCGAACCTTGGAACGATCTGAAACACCGGTCGAGTTAGAAGAGGTAGAAATTGATTTGACCTTCCCTGAAAGACGGGCAAAGATCGGAAAAGGTGTGTCTGAAGTCGTCAAAGAATCGGTGGTACGAGTGCTGAAGAAGTATAGGACAATATTTGCTTGGGGACCAGAGGACATGCCAAGAGTGGACCGATCCATAATAACTCATTAGTTGGCGGTTGATCCTACTTACCGACCTGTGGTTCAAAGGAAGAGATATCTCTCGACAGATCGACGGGAGTTTGTAAAAAAGGAGATTGATGCACTGCTAGCTGCTGGCCATATTCGTGAAGTAAAATATCCTAAATGGTTAGCCAACATGGTGTTGGTCCTGAAGCCACCTACTTGAAGGATGTGTGTCGACTACACCGACTTGAACAAAGCTTGCCCCAAAGAACCGCTCCCGTTGCCAAGGATTGACCAGATGATGGACGAGACAGTGGGTTGCGCCTTACTGAGTTTCATGGACGCCTTCCAAGTATATCATCAAATCTTCATGCACGCACCCGATGAGGAGAAGACTGCCTTCGTGACTCCTGATGGGGTGTACTGTTATCGGGTGATGCCATTCGGATTGAAGAATTCTGGTGCGACTTACACCAAAATGGTGTCGCAACAATTCAAAGACCTGTTGGAAAAGTCTATAGCTGCCTACGTAGACGACATGCTCGTGAAAAGTCTCAAGGAGGAAAATCATGCGGACAACCCTTTTGCCAACTTCCAAGTCATGGAGAAACATAATCTACAGTTGAATGCTAAGATGTGTGCCTTTGCGGTAGAAGGGGGTAAGTTCTTAGGCTACTTGGTAACTCATTGAGGGTTTGAGCCAAACCCTGAAAATGTTAGGGCCGTCCTAGACATGCAGCTGCCCGAAACTATCAAGGAGCTGCAGCGCTTGACAGGTCGGTTAGCAGTATTGAGTCGATTTTCATCCAAATCGGCCGACCGGTCCCTACCCTTCTTTGATGCCTTAAAGACTAGAGACGGGTTTGTTTGGTTGGAGGAATGTCAGACATCTTTCAAAGGCGTCAAGAAGTAGTTGCTGTCTCCTCCATTGTTGTCCAAACCAGTTGAGGGGGAAACGCTTTTCCTTTTTCTAGCCGCCTCTTAGCAGGCAGTTAGCTCGGTCCTCATCCGGGAAGAAGACAAGGTTCAGCACCTAATATATTATGTGAGTAGGGATTTAAAGGCCGTCGAAGTCCGTTACTCGCCACTCGAGAAGATGGTCTATGCATTACTAGTCACGGCCCGGAAGTTAGTTGCCAACTCCCAAGCCCACCCGATCCGAGTGCTGACAGATCAACCATTGGTGGGAGTTCTCAAGAATCCGACCTCATCGGGTCGACTGGTAAAATGGGTTGTTGAGCTGACCCAGTATGGAATTGAGTACCAACCACGACCTGCCATCAAAGCCTAGGTCTTAGCTAACTTCGTAGTCGAATGCACAACTCAGGATTCAAATGACGACTCCTTGACTGTTCCTGACTCCGATGAATGGTGGGAAATGCATGATGATGGTGTCTCGAGCCAAAAGTACCATGGAAGGGGAGTAATGTTAACTACCCAGAAGGGTTTCGACTGTACTACGCCCTAGAATACCAGTTCAAAACATCCAACAATGAAGCTGAGTATGAAGTCGTCCTCGGTGGGCTGCAGGTAGCCAAAGTTTTGGGAGCCAAAATACTCAACATCCGGACCGACTCACATCTGGTGGCCGGACAGGTGAAGGGAACGTATGAAATAAAAGGGGAGAAAATGAAACAATACAAAGAAGTGGCTGAGGGACTCCCGAGGGAGTTATAAGATTATGAGATCGAAAATGTTCCTAGAGTAGAAAATTCAAAAGCAGATGTTCTATCTAAGATAAAACTGGGAGGGATACCAGAATACTTGGTAGGCATATGTCGGAAAGAGATGGTGGAATGACCAAGTATAAGGACTCAGGACAAGGTAACAGAGAAAGTAAATCAGATATGCCTGCAAGAGCGACATTAGGGAGAAAGCAATATCGAGGAGGAAATCCCCCCCGAAGCTCAAGTATTGGCTGACCTTATCATGTACAAGGAAAATGTCGAACTGCCTGAGGACCCGATAGAAGCAGCTGGAATTAAGAGGATGGCTCCATCTTATGTCGTGCGAGAAGGACGAAAAGGTCTTTCGGGGGACGCCTCCTGTTGTGTTTATTCCCGGCCGACGCGAAAAAGGTGATGGAGGAGGCACACTCAGGAATTTGCTCGGTGCACCAAGGGGCCCATACCTTGGCGTGAAAGTTAGTACTACAAGGCTATTATCAGCCGACCATGGTTAGAGACTACATCCGGAAAGTAGCTAAGTGCCCCACTTGTCAGGCCTTTGCTCGAAAGGAAACAAGGTCGGCATCCTTCTGCACACCAGTCACCACCGCAATTCCCTTTGCAAGGTGGGGAGTTGACATGTTGAGTCCGTTGCCCATGGCGTTGGGCCGACATAAGTTCTGCATCATAGTCGTTGATTATTTCACTAAGTCGGTGGAGGTTGAGCCATTGGTCACCATCACTGAGTATCAATGTAAAAAGTTCCATTGGAAGAACATAATCTGTCAATTTGGCATTCTAGAGCACCTGATAAGTGATAACGGTCGACAGTTTGATTGTCGGTCCTTCACCGAGTTCTGTGAGCAGTTCGAGATTCGGCATAATAAATTGTCTGTCGCCTACCCTCAAGCAAACGGGCAGGTGGAGAACGTCAATCGAACTATAGTAGACGGAATACGAAAAAAGCTGAGTGACCTCTAAGAAAGTTGGGTGAGCGAGCTAGAACGAGTGTTATGGGCCTATCGCACGAGTCCGAGAAAAGCAACTAGAGAGACTCTCTATTCCTTAACATATAGCTTCGAGGCTAAGGTGCCGATCGAAGTACTTGAGCCCAGTGACTGAGTCATGCGGTACACCGATGAGACGAACAAAGAAAATTTAATGATAGAGAAGAACTTCCTAGAAGAGAAGAGAGAGGTTGCTCGGCGTTGGATGACCGAATATCAAAGGTCGGTCAAGAGATATCAGGACAAACATGCCAAGCCCTGTGACAAACTTTTTTGTTAGCTTGCATAGGATGAGGTGTCATGTAATGTGGAATGTAAATGTAATGATAAAACGAAGAGTCTAAATTCCCCGAGTGTCGGTCTCGAAGGAGGGACGTGGAGGTGTGTCTTATGCTAATACTTTTGATCAATTGAATCATGTGATGCAACGAGTATGGATGGTGAATGCGGTGAATGGCATATGTGAAGTGTAAATGCTCATAAGGGAGTGAAAATCAAAATGTAAGAGATAAGAGATAAGAAATAAGAAAATAAGGGATAGGATCGTGTTCATCTATGTTGCATTCTCGTGTGTCTCAAGTAGTGGATAAACGATGCAATGATGTTGGCTATTCAAGAGTGTGTCATCTTAGTCATTTTCCACCTTTGTGTACTAGGGCATCTTAGGCTTAGAAGTGCCTTTAAGCAACCAAAAGCCCTAAGAGACATTTTATCAAACACCTTAGCTACACACTTTCCTACTATTCCTAATATGAATTCTATAGGATCTATGATTGCAAAAAGCTTCAACTCAACTCAAATCAAAACCATGATAGAGTCAAGAACGCAACCTCTCAATAGATTGCCCAAATCTATACAAGATCTAATCAAAACAACAATCAATATACAAGAATAGATTTTTCCAACAACAAGGCAATCAAATCCACAATAAGAAATAGGATTATCATCACACTAGCAACATAGCTTCACACAATCCAAGCCCTAGATTAAACTAGCTACACATAATCAAGAATTCAAGATCAATAGCTAATTCAATCCAAAAACAAGATATGTAAAATAGATAAGATTAAAATAGAGATCACCTAGTAAATGAAATGTGTTCTTCAATCCAAGCTTTCAAGTCTTCATTTACAAGGTGAAAATGTAAATCTAAACTAATCTAAAAAACTAAGAAATCAGAAAAATGGAGTTGGGAATGAGATTTTGGGTTCTCCTCTGAAATTCTATCAAGCCTCCTTAAATAGTCTCCGAAATTTCGCCCTAAAAATATTTTCTCCGCAGTGTTCGGTTCATGTGTCCTTCACGCGTGAAGAAGCTGGAAAGTGTTTACGCGACCTTCACACGTGAATGCCTTCCTCACTACTACAAATTTGATCATATAAGGATAATTTTACACTACACCTGTTAAAAGAGGTGTAGTGTATTCTCAAAAATAAATAAAAGATACTACTTTCCGCAACACCACCGAGAACGGGTGCAGCGAAAAGTAAATTATTAAAATATTAATTAACTATTCGCGACACTTGTAGGGAGTAGGTGCCGCTGAAAGTAAGTGATTTAAATAATAATTTACTTTCCGCGGCACTCGTTTCTATGGGTGCCGCGGAAAGTCGACCCACTTTCCCCAAAATTTAAGAGAAAAACAAATATGATAAGATGGGAAGCCATTTCTATCCCACATTATTTTCTAGCAAAAGGAACAGATCTGAGGAGCTTCCGTCCCAAAACTTTCTCCAAAACTTACGCGAAAAACAAACAGATTTGAGGAGCTTCAGCCGCTGCTGCCGCCGTTCGAGGAGAGCGCCGCCAACGCTGCTACCTATCGCTGCCCACGTCGATGCCTCACACCGCCGATGGCGCTCACCGCTCGCTCTCCGCCGTCGTTGACGCCACTCGACCGGAAGTCATTCAGCCGCCGCCACCGACGCCCCCCACGCTATTTGAGGAGAAAACCAGATCTGCATTCTGCGAGCTTAGCCATTGCGAGCTTCTTCATCACGACTACACTTCTCCATTTTTTCATATCTATCGTCACCGCTCCTCTCCATTTCCTCTCCTCCAAGGCTTCTATACTCGTATTCTCTCATCACTCTCTTTTTAATGTATCAGTGTGTTCCCATTTTCATGCGCGTTTATGTTTTTATAGTCTTTTCGACTTTGGTGATTGGCCTTTTGCCTTTTCGACTTCTCTCCATGTCAACCCCTCATGCCTTTTTCTATTTATGATCAAGGGATTTTTTTTTCTTATTAAGCTTACCAACAGGCTCACCTTTTGCCCCATGCCTTACCAGATTAGTCCAATTCCGGGCCTTGCTAATTTTATCTTTCTCAAATTAAAAAGTGCACACTCCCACTTTGAGAGATCCTTGACTAAGGTCCTACGTAAATAAGAGGTGAACATCATGCAAGCAGGCAAGAATATAAACTTATTTTGGCTCTAAACACTCTCATAGGTGCGAAAAGTAACTTCCTCAAAGATATTTCAAGAGTAAAAATTTTTGGGCATCTAGTCAAAATTCTCTCTAGATAACACAAATAATAACTCTCTTTTTCAAACGCAAATGCACCCGCTTATCATTCTCAAGAGCTTCAACTTTCTTAATCTAAGCAGATAAGCATACTAAGCACAAAGTGCATCCTTTCCACACTTTAAAATAAACATCGTCCTCGATGTTTCCATACGGTATAGGGTAAAGGAACGAACAGGGATTCTAAAGATTAGACAAATAAAGGATCCCATTCCACACTTTGGAATTTACTCTGGGATATAGGGTATGTATCAAACGATCCTATTTAACATGGTAAGCTCTAACATAACACATACACAAAGCTATATAAACAAATATTTCCACACTTTAAAGATAAAAACGGGGCTTAAAATTAGAAAAGGGATAAGAGGATAAACCAAGTATGCATCCCTCTTTCCATACTTTAGCTTCCAGCATAGGCCTGCTCCCGTTATAGATGCTCTATAAGAAATGGAGACATAACATACAAAATGGTTTTCGGAGTACTATTCAATTATTGTAAGCTGATAGAAATATAAAAGCAGTAAAATATAGACATAGATAATTAAGCATGTAAATAAACAAAATTATTCAAATAGAAATGCGGATATTTAAAAGTGCATAAAAGTAAAGCAGTTGGAATGTAAATAACATAAAGCAGAAATAAAGTAAAGCAAAGTAAAGTAAAAGAAATAAAGGTCGGAACCCCGCGCATAGGGAACCTAATGTTTAGGTGGGACAATCAACCAATGTAACCAATGTCAAGTGGACTTAAGAATCATGGATCAAGTGTCAGGATTGAGAACGGGTGAGGGAGGCATCACTGATCGCCGAAGGAAGGAGGGTGGAACTGGCTATCAAATCTAGCCTGAAGCTCTACAATTCGTCTCTCATTCTCCTCCATTGCTCTTTGCATGCGATTAAGCTTTTCATTGTGGACGTCTTGCCTCGCAGATATAGAAATAAATTGGCCTTCCTGCCATGTGCGCTGCTCATGCCAATAGGTCATCTGCTCATTATGGAGCTGCCTGTAGAAAGTCTAAGTCGTTTCCCAATCCATAGAAGTAGGGTCTTGCTCCTGTTCTGCGTCGTCCTCCTTATTCTCTTCCTCCTCATCAGTGTCATCAGAAGCTTCTAAGTCTGGTGCATCATCACCTCCCAACCTCATATTCATAGCAAAGAACTCACCAACAGTGAAAGCAATCATGGTACCTTCATCATTTTCTCCCATAAGAAGCTCTGTTAGGCCCAAACCCTGGCACAATCTAGTAACGAAAGGTCCAATGAAAACAGTCTGAACCTTAGGCTTAAGCTGGGTTTGGAGCCATTTTCTCGCTTGCACGCCCATGTTGATGCTGATTCCATTCTCCATGCACCACATATAAAAGAGATCTTGCTTATAAACTTTGTTGCGGTTGGTGGTTCTGCCGGAGAGATTCACTGCAAAGGCTAACCTAATAGCCTTTAAAGCATTCCTTGTGATGAGATTTGCCTTGAGGTTTGATGAATTGTAATGGGCATTGTTGGTGATGCTCCTCAAATACTGAATAGCAACAGCTTCTGAATCAAAATCTTCCTTAAACTCCCTGAAATACGGCATAGAGATGCTCTCGTTGGTGTGGAATCCAAGCGTAACACCTAAAGTGTTAACTGACAAGCTATAGTGGTTGCCAAACAGTCTGAATGAAATGGACTCTCTTGCATTGTTAACTTCTTTTCGGATTTCCAGTGTCGCTAAAAATTCATACGTGATTGGCGCAAATGTAAGTCCTCTCCACTCGAATAGACGGCGGAGTTGTCGGTGCCTTATCAGTTTAGTAACCTCATTCTAGCAGCCAAACTCTGTTAAAGCATTGTCCTCAAAGTAACGGCCGACGCTCAGTTTCTTGCTCTTGTAATTATCCACCGAGGTCAGTTGAAGGGGTGTCAAGTGCCTGAGCGACCTCGCACCTCGCTCCTACGGAGCTTGCGGTCGTGCTCGTGACCTGCTGGATTCACCGTGATCATATTTGGTTTTCTTTGCTATCTCTTTAGCTCATCCCATCCTACAAAATTTTAGAAATTAATATTCATGGTAATTGGTTTTGAATAACTATCTTTCAAATAATTCACCATTGGATTCATGTAACATTCCTTGTCAAGATAATGGATTTCAAACATATAGGGTAAAAAAATTTTCGAAAATTTTGCCATAGTTTCCCCTATATTTTGAACAATTCTAGCATAAGAATATCAACAATATCATTCCATTATCACACACATGCATAATTTTCATCATAAGATAATTCAATTTGATAGTTAAATAAGAAGTCAACTATAAAAGTCAAGAATTTCAAAAAGTCAACTTCATCTTCTTCCCCAAATTCAAAAATTAGGGTTTAAAATTGAAAATTCAATTTGGGCAATGTAGCTTGTGTAAAGTCAAATTGATGGCATATAATAGTTCTATAACAAGTTTACTCATCAATTCAAGCATCAATTTCATAATTTGGACAAGAAATTTAACAAACCCATTTGTTCAACAATGGTGTTCGCACTTGAAGCTCAAATATAAATATCAATTCATCAATGCAATCATCAACAATGAAAGAAAACATCAAAGGATAGTCCTATGAAGCATTATAAACCAATTTAGACATTCAAATCATTCAAAATCATGCAAGGTAATGTAGAATAAAACTTCACATTCAAGCTCTTCCAAACTCATGGATATTCAAAAATAAATGGTTAAAAGATAAGAAATTACCTTGATGGTGATGTTTTAATCCTTCTTGAAGGTAAAAATAAGACTCTATGATCAAACATTGAGTATGGAGTATACCTTGGAGAAGAGAAAAAAATTAGGGTTGGAAGACAAAAATGGCGTTGGAAGGCCGAATGGGGGGTTTTAACCCGTGGGGGTCCTTTCACGCCGGCGACACGCGTGTGTGCGTGCGTGGGAGCTTTCTGCCTCGCTCCCACGCACGGCTGCACGCGTGTGAGCATGCGTGGAGGCTTACTGCCTTGCTCCCACGCACGGGTACACACGTGTGATCCTGTGTGTCAGCGTGGTGCACTATTTTCTTCCGGTTTTGGTCTTTCCCTTCATACCTATGCCTGAATTAGGCCTTTCCAAAGCAATTTTTTTGTCTCGAATCCTACAAGGTAGTCCTTGAAAACATGGTACCATTGGAATTGTAACAAAAACATTAAAACGAAAACATAAAAAGAACTTTAAAACAATTTATTAAAATCTTGGGTTGCCTCCCAAGCAGCGCCACAGTTTACGTCATTGGCTAGACGCTTTATACCTTGTTCAAGAATCAACCATACTCCTTGGTAGTGGGTAGGAAACATTTTGGTACCCACGTATTTTTCCATGTAAGGTTGTCATTCTTCCAATTCGGTTTTGGTTTAGTTTTCGTTTTGTCCGTCGCCCTCACATTATCATCTTTTTCTTTCATTCTTTCCTTCTCATCATTTGTGGCTTGTCCATCAAATCTCAGGGTTATTTCACCTGAACTAACATCTATGCGTGCATGACACGTAGCCAAAAATGGTCTTCCAAGAATTAAGGATCCATGGGGCTCATTATCACCCATCTTGCAAACAACAAAGTCGATAGGCACAAGAAATTTTCCTACTCTTACTAAAACATCTTTCGCTAAGCCTTCAGGATACTGTGTGGTTCCGTCAGCTAAACGTAGAGTCAGCCTTGTCGGTTTCAAACTTGGTAAGTTCAATTTTTCAAAAAGATTTGAAGACATGACATTAATAGAAGCTCCAAGATCGGCAAGAGCATTTTGAGGTTCCATGTTCTGTATAGAACAAGGAATCAACAAAGCTCCAGGGTCGCCCTTCTTTTTGGGGTAACCCTCAGTCAAACAAGCCGAAGATTCTTGGCTTAAGCAAGTAATATTATCACAATCGTCATCCTCAAATAACTCGCGGCATTCTTTGTTATTGAAAAATTTTCGGATAAAAGCATTAATTGTACCTTCTCGAGCCGCTTCTTTCTCTTTTGTACCTTTGATTTCGTCTCGTGGTAGCTCCTTTTCTTTTGGGCGCATTTCTGAAGTGGTTTTCTCCTTGCTTTCCTTCATTGAGATTGTGCACGAACCGCTCGCATTCTTTAATTCGAGATCGAGACTACAAGAGCTAGTCTCGTTTCTCTTGTCTTCTACCTTGCATTGGCATATTTCGCAAATAGCATCCATCGGGTCACACTTTTCATGTTCTTCTTCCTTGGCATCAATAGCATTGACTCTCTCTTTTGGATTGTTCTCACTGTTACTCGGGAGTTGTCCGTAGTGTCTCTCAGACATCATCTTAAACATTTGAGAGATTTGATTCTCAATTGTCTTCAGTGTAGCCTTGGATTCTTGTCTAAGACTAGAAATCTCTTGAGTAATCTCTTGTTTTAGATTTGCCCGATCATTTTTAAGTTCCATGATCGTCCTTGTAAGTCTTTCATCTACCTCACGGATGTCATCCCTTCTCTGTTGAGTAAAGTCAAGTTGAGAGTTGTATTGTGGCCTGAATTGGGTCATTTGATTTCCATTTCCTTGGTTTTGATTGTACATCAATCTGTTCTTATCATTTTGTCCATATGCAGGCTTGTTTCCATAGTTGTATTGTCCTCTCGCTTGATATCCATCATTGTTGCTATGGTTCCAACCCTCTCCCTGTTTCCAATTATTGTTCGATCTTTGATTTTGTCCATAAGCATTGTAGTTGGAGTTCCTTTGGTAATCTACCGCCTCAACTTGCTCAGATGCAGACGGAGAAGTGCAAATATTAGTATCATGAGGTCCTCCACAGATGTTATAGTAAAGTGCCAAAGCCATACAAGGCTTGGGTTTTCCTTCCATTTTTTCTACCATAGCCTGTAGCTTTTTGATTTCGTGATTCATTGCTTCAATTTTGGCCTCACTTGCCACACAATTATCAACTTCATATATTCCTCCATGATCTCCTCTCCGGTCATACCAACAGGATGTGTTCTTAGATATTCTCTCGATTGCCTGCTTGCATGATGTTCACCTCTTATTTACGAAGGACCTTAGTCAAGGATCTCTCGAAATGAGAGTGTGCACTTTTTAATTTGAGAAAGATAAAACTAGCAAGGCCCGGAATTGAACTAACATTGGTAGGGCATGGGGCAAAAGGTGAGCCTAATGGTAAGCTTAATGAGAAAACAAACCCTTGAACAAAAATAGAAAAAGGCATGAGGGGTTGACATGAGGAGAAGTCGAAAAGGCAAAAGGCCAATCACCAAGAGTTTAAAATTGAGGGAAGCCGATTCGTTGGGTTGTGTTCCAACCATAGTCTTCGCTAAGCAAAATGCTTTATCTGGAGTCGGTTGTTCACATAAAAAGATCCCAAGAATTGAGAAAATAGAGTTGAGGTGAGCCGCTTCGCTAGGATTCGAGTACCCATTGCACTAACCTTCGAAAAAGCATGGAGCTCCATGTGAAGTCGGGTGGCTCGATGACGTTATCCTAGGAAGTGAGAAGAAAGAGGGATCGCGCTAAGCCAAAAGCGGTGAGTGGTCCATGCCCCTACCCTCATTTACATTTACGTTGGGCTTTGGCGTATAAGGATGGAAAGTTGATTAGCTAGTGCACATCGTTCCCACTAGTGGGATCGGCTAGAGGCCCTATTTAAATAGAATGTGAACCAAAACTTCGGAAATGCATGTTTGCGTATGGTGTGAGGAGTGTGATCCCTTGTTTTACTTGTTTATCTACGAAAGGTTTTTTATTTCCCGAAAATATTTCTTGAGTTGCTGATATCTGACCAAAATCCTTTGTAAATAACACAAATGATTTCTCCCGTTTCAACAGTCTTAGACACCCATCATTTTGACTGGCCAAAAGCTTTGTTTTACATGAGAAAGTATCTCGGAGACTTATATGCTTAGAGAGTAAAATGTCTTGCTTGAGGACAAGCAAGAAACAAAGTGTGGAAAATTTTATAAGACTCCGAGATACCCTTAAATCAAGCACATTTTAGGGTGTTTTATCGCGTCTATAGCATCCTTACATGGTAAATTATGTTCATAAATGATTGAAAATCACTAACTGATGCACAAAAGCTACTTTTAGCTTAAAAGAAGTGAAACAGGAGCCCCGGGAGCAAATAGGAGCAAAAGTTGAGGTTAAAGAGCAAACCAGGCAAGAACGGAGCCCCAGAGGACCCAACTGGATGGTCACACGCATGTGAGCATGCGTGAAAACTTTCCAGTAGCCTCCCACGCACGCTCACACGCGTGTGGATGGCGTGGAGGCGGTGATGCGCGAATTTCGACTAGGGTTGTCATTTCGGAGACTATTTAAACCCCTTTGATGAATTTTCAGAGGAGGTTCCCAGAAAATTAGTTTTCCCTTTCTTAGTTTTTCCTTTGGAGAACTTTCTCCATTTTTCTTTGTTTTTAGATTAGATCAACCTCTATTGTAGCAAGACAACAAGCTTGGATTGAAGATCTTCTTCTCTCTAGGTGACTTCTATTTCATTTCTATAATTTTAGCTATCTTGTTCTTGGATTAAATTAGCTTTTGCTTGAGTTTCATATTATGAGTAGCTAGTTTAGTCTAGGGATTTGGATTGTGTGATTGAATATTGCTAGTGTGATGATCTTATCTCTATATCTTGGATCTATGTGTTTGTGTTGATGGATTACCTATTCTTGTCTATTGATTGTTGTTTTGATGAGATCTTGTTTGGATTTGGCCAATCTAGATGAGAGATTGAGCTCTTGACTCTTTCATGTCTTTGATTAGAGTTAGGATTTGAAGCTTGACACAATCATAGTTCCTATGGACTTCTTAAGAATAGTAGGATAGTGTGTAGCTTAAGTGTTTGATAAAATTCCTCTTAGAACTTTGGATGCTTGAAGGCACTCCTAAGTCAAAGAAGCCTTAGTACAGAAAGGTGGAAAAGGACTAAGACAACACAGTCTTGAATAGCCAATATCCTAGCAATCCCTATCCATGACCTTAGACACTCCACTATTCAATATTCATGAACACTATCCAATCCCTACCCCTTTTACATATTTACAAAATCCCTTTTATTTTACTACTCTCTCTTGCACTCAAACCAACCAAATGAACTACTCTCACTCACAATTCCACCCTTCACCACACTCGAATCCTATGCATGATCCAATCAAGTAAACTCCCCAACACTTGACACACCTCCACGTCCCTCCATCGAAACCGACACTCGTGGAGTCACAGACTTTCTGTTTTAACACAAATATCTTTTGACACCTCCACCCTACGCAAAACTAGAGCTTC
Organism: Ipomoea triloba; assembly: GCF_003576645.1. NCBI lineage: Eukaryota > Viridiplantae > Streptophyta > Magnoliopsida > Solanales > Convolvulaceae > Ipomoea > Ipomoea triloba. Next base: position 4,754,789 of record NC_044921.1, read on the forward strand.
GTCAGCACCGCTGGAGGATGAGTCAAGCAACATCTTTCCTTCATCTGTTAGCCCTCCGTAGAATGAGCTAATCATGTCCCATGGGTGCATCAGATCTTGCGGGCATTGTCTTTTAAGAACCTTAAATCATCGCCAAGCCTCTCCCAAACTTTCAAGCCTTCCTTGCTTGAATTCCTGTATTAGTCTTCGAATCCTCATAGTCTTTGTGATGAGAAAGAACTCGTTCATGAATTCACGATGCAACTGCTGCCACGATCTGAAATGATTGTCGTCTTGGCTTTCCAACTATCGTGCTGCCTCTCCTATAACTGAAAATGGGAATAATTTAAGTCGAACTATCTCCTCACTAACGCCTTCTTGCCTGTACATCCCACATGCTCGTATGAACCTTGTGATGTGTGCATTGGGATCTTCGGATGGTAATCCCGAGTATTGACTGTTCTGAACCAGTGTGAGAATGTTGGATGCACGTGAAAGTTGACGTTTTCCATCAGCGGTACATAGATCGAATTATCCATGTTAAAATCAAGGGTCATGTAATCTGCAATTGATCTTTGCGGTTCCTGAGGAATTCCATAGTATTCTTCTTCACGAATGTTCTCTTGATGATTTGCTTTGTTAGCGTGTGGTTCTTCAAGAATTGGTTCTTCATGGTTAATTGGTGCTTGTGGAACAATTGGAACTGGGGGTGGATTTGGTACATTTGTTCCTCTTCCTGGTGGATTTCTTGTTGCGCTTGATGAAGCCATTTGTGATCTTTGGGTATTTTTCCTTCTAGTTGCTCTATTGATTTCGGAAATGTAGGGTAGTAAGCCTTGATTTCCTTTTGCTCGCGTGTGCATTCACCTAGTAAGATTATCAATGAAACAGAAATTCCACAATTGACTAGAAGTAGTCAATTGGGTAAGTAGCAAAAACAAATGACAACCTATTTCCCTCCCGGGCAACAGAGCCATTTTGACATTGGTGTTTTGCGTAGGGTTGAGGTGTCAAAAGATATTTGTGTTAAAAAGGAAAGTCAGTGATTCCCCGAGTGTCGGTCTCGAAGGAGGGACGTGGAGGTGTGTCAAGTGTTCGGGTGTTTACTTGATTGAGTCATGCAAGGGATTCGAGTGTGGTGAATGGTGGATCGTGAGTGAAAGGAGTTCATAAAGTTTGGTTTGCGTGCAAGAAAGTAATAAAGTAAAAGAGTTTGTGAATATGTAAAAAGGGGTAGGGATTGGATAGTGTTCATGTATGATGCATTGTGGTGTGACTAAGGTAATGGATAGATAATGCAAGGATGTTAGCTATTCAAGAGTGTGTTGTCTTAGTCATTTTCCACCTTTGTGTACTAGGGCTTCTTTGACTAAGGAGTGTCTTCAAGCATCCAAAGCTCTAAGAGGAATTTTATCAAACACTTAAGCTACACACTATCCTACTATTCTTAAGAAGTCCATAGGAACTATGATTGTGTCAAGCTTCAAATCCTAACTCTAATCAAAGACATGAAAGAGTCAGGAGCTCAATCTCTCATCTAGATCGGCCAAATCCAAATAAGATCTCATCAAAACAACAATCAATAGACAAGAATAGATAATCCAACAATCTAAGCATTTAGATCCAAAAATAGAGATAAGATCATCACACTAGCAACATGCAATCACATAATCCAAATCCCTAGATTAAACTAGTCACTCATGATATGAAATTCAAGACCAAAGCTAATTTAATCCAAGAACAAGATAACAAAATCTAATAGAAATGAAATAGAGATCACCTAGAGTGAAGTAACCCTTCAATCCAAGCTTGTTGTCTTGCTACAATGGAGATTTATCTAAACTAAGAAATGTAAATCTAAGAAAATGGAGAAAGTTTTCCAAAGGAAAAACTAAGGAAAGGAAAACTAAGGGGTCGTTTACTTCATTTTTCTGTTTTTCCATTTCCAGTTTTCCATTTCTCCATTTTTCCAGTTTTCCTTCTCCATTCCTCTAGTTTTCCATTTCTCCAGCTTTCTAATTTTTATTCCCTATTCCTTCAATTTTTCATTTCTCTAATTTTTTTATTTCATTAAATACAATCATCACATATAACATTTGTATATTTCTACAACAAAGATAATAATAATAATAATAATAACAATAATAGTAATAATAATAATAATAATAATAATAATAATAATAATAATAATTTATAAATAAACAAAATTCCATACACTAATACAAAAAGTAACAAAAGTCAATAAAAACATATTAATAAATAAATTATATTACAACTATTTCATTCATTTAGTACATAGTTTGATTACAATACAAAATACGCAAAAGCTCATTGATTACCACCCTCTATATAACATTTGTACATTTTTACAACAAAGATGATGATAATTAAAGCATTTGTACATTCCTACAACAAAGATAATAATAATAATAATAATAATAATAATAATAATAATAATAATAATAATAATAATAATAATAATAATAATAATAATAATAATAAAATAATAATAATAATAATAATAATGGGAAAGCACAGGTTGCTCAATTATATAACAGAGATAATAATAATAATAATAATAATAATAATAATAATAATAATAATAATAATAATAAATAAATAAATAAATAAATAAATAATGGGGAAGAATGAAAAGATAAGGGAAAAAAGGGAAAAAAGAATAAGGAGAAAACAAAAAAAAAATGCGGAAGAAAGAAACAAGGGATAAAGAAGGGAAAAACAAGAATGAAAGAAAGGGAAAGAAAGAATTAGGACGAAAAAAAAAAGAGAAGAAAGAAACAAGGGAAAAACAAGAATGAAAGTAAACGTTGCCAATAGGATTCGATCACGAGACCTCAGACAAAAATACTACTATTCACCCGCGCGCTTGTTCCAATTTGGAAAAATGGAGAACATTGATTTTGGTTTCTCCAAAATTGTGTATAAACGGAAGAATGGAGAGAGAAAATCAAATTGGAGAAATAAATTTAGTAAACAAGTTTTCCATTCTCCATTTTTCCACTTCTTCAATTCTCCATTTTTTTGGAAAATTCTCCATTTTTCCAAGTTAGTAAACGACCCCTAAATTTCTGGGGACCTCCTCTGAAAATCTATTAAAGGGGTTTAAATAGTCTCCGAAAAAGCAACCCTAGTCAAATTTCGCGCAATGCAGTCTCCACGCCTGCTCACACGCGTGTGAGTGTGCGTGGGAGGCTACTGGATTATTTCCACGCACGCTCACACGCGTGTGGCTATCCATTTGGGTCCTCCGGGGCTCCAATCTTGCCTGCTTCACTCTTTAAGCTCAACTTTTGCTCCAATTTGCTCCCGGGGCTCCTGTTTCACCTCCTTTAGGCTAAAAGTAGCTTTCGTGTGTTGGTTAGTGATTTTCAAGCATTTATGAGCACAATTCATCATGCAAGGATGCTATAAACGTGACAAAACACCCTAATATGCACTTGATTAAAGGGTATATCGGAGGCTTATCAATAGCGCAAACAATAACTTACTCTTCAATTTGCAAACACACCCGTTTATTATGCCCAAGAGACAAACTTCCGACTCTAAGCAGATAAACATTAAACACAAAGTGCGTCCTTTCCACACTTTAAAATGAACATCGTCCTCGATGTTACCTTGGATTACAGGGTAAAGGAAAACGGGTTTAAATAATCATTATTGCAAATAAAATCTCTTTCCACACTTTGGAATTTGCTCTGGGATATAGGGTATACTATATTGATCCTTAGTGAAAAAGTAACATGGTAATCTCATAAAACACATTCAAAGCTATATAAACAATTTCCACACTTTAAATTTGAAAACGGGGCATAAAATAGAAAAAGGATAAGAGGTTAAACCAAGTATGCATCCCTCTTTCCACACTTTAGCTTCCAACATCGGTCGGCCTCCGTTATCAAAGCTCTGTTCTCAAAAGTTAACAACAAGATATATAATAGCAATTTAGAGAACTATTCAATTATTATAGACTTGATAGGATATCTCAAACATAATAAAACAAAATAGATAAATGCATAGAATTAACTACTTAAAGAAAATAAACACTAAATAGTAAAATTATTCAAATAGTCTATGAATTATGAAAATGCAAAAAAGTAAAGCAAGTAAATGCGAAAGCAAATAAAATAAGCATAAATGCAATTAAAAGTAAATAAAGATAAATAATGGCGGAACCCCACGCATAGGGAACCTAATGTTTCCATGGGATATCATCATCATCTCAGTAACATTGTCTCGGGGACTTCCTTCTTCATTCTCAAGTTGTCGGGGTAATGAATGACTCATCACTGATCACCAAAGGATGGAGGATGGAACTGTCTCACAAATTGAGCTTGAAGCTCCTGAGTCATACGCGAATTTTCTTCTACTGCTCTATTTCTTCATTCTGGTTCGCATAGAGCGACTGAAATTGCTCCTCCTATCTATCCTGACATGAATATAGCGATGTGTACTGCTCCTCCTGCCGTATGCTATGGGCAAGCATATACGCCATCTGCTCCTCATGGAGCTATCTGTGAAATGCCTGAGTAGCCTCCAATCCATCATATTCGGGCCCTCGTGCTGTGCACTAGGGTCACCTTGCTCCTACGTATGCGTCTCCTCATTTTCCTGATCATCATCCTCATCAGTGCTACCTGCAACTCCCTCATCAGGTGCATTATCACCTCCCTACTTGATGTACATGGCCTTGAACTCTCTAACCGTGAAAGCAACCATGGAAGCCTCATTCTTCTCTCGTTCCAAATGATTTCCAAGGCCCAATCCCTGGCATAGTCTAGTCACTAAAGGTCCTACAAATACAGATTGTACCTTTTGCCTAGTTTGGGATTGCAGCCATTTCTTAACTTGAGTGCTCATGTTGGCATTCACTCTGTTCTCCATGCTCCACATGTAAAATAGATCCTTCCGATAAGCTTTGTTTCGGTTTTTCTTTCTTCCTGAGAGGTTCACGGCCAGTGCTAATCGAATAGCCCTTAGATACTTGGTGGAGATGTGCTTAGCCTTTAAGTTGCATGAATGATAAGGTTGACCATTTGTGATCTCTTTCCAATAAGTTACAGCGTCCCTATCACTGTCAAAATCAGACTTAAAATCTATGAAATAAGGCATGGATACCTCGACCTAGTCGTGGAAACCCAAAGCTACTGCAAAATCATTAACGGATAGATGATATCGGTGGCCGAAGAGAGAAAACTTTATCGACTGTTTAGCATCATTGACCTCATGCCTAATCTCGAGCGTGGCTATAAACTCATAAGTAATTGGGGAATATGTCGGACCTCTCCACTCAAAGAGTCTTCCCAACTTGGGGTGCTGTAGCAATCGATAAACGTCCTCTTGGCATCCGAATTCTCGCAGCATGTTCGGTTCAAAGAATCTTCCTTCGCTTAATCTTTTCCCTCGGTAGACATCCACCAAAGCACGTTCAGTTGGTGACAAAGTTCTCAATGGTCTCGTGCATAATTCTTCAGGAATAGCACATTACGGACTATCTTCCCGCTGTTGATGTCGTGAAGGTTGGACTTTCGTCCTTGGCCTACTAGATCCAACATCATCATGTTTACTCTTTTTAGCAAGTTCCTTTCGTCTACCCATCCTACAAGATTTTGAGAATTAACAATAATCCATAAAGAATAATTGGTTAGTTTGTAAGTATCTTCAAATATCACACCAATGATTAGTGCCCAAATTTCTTGCCAAAAATAGGGAAATTCAAAAATATAGGGGATGGGAATTTTTGAAAATTTTGCCATAGTTTCCCCTCTAATTGGATCAAATCTCATCATAAGAATATTGACATTACATATCCAATATCACACACGTGCTCAATTTCAAGATAGGATAATGCAATTCAAGAGTCAAAAATGTCAACATAGAAGTCAACAATTTTAAAAAGTCAACTTCATCTTCTTCCCCAAATTCAAGAATTAGGTTGAAAGATGGAAATTCAATTTCAACAATGTAGCATGTGCAACATCAAATTGATGGTATATAAATGTTCTAAAACAATTGTGTGTTAGGAACATATTGTAATAGGTTTTGATGATACCAAATGTAATCCATAATTCCCTAAGTCTCGATAGATAGGTGATACATGTAAGTTCGACAAGTAAACTAAGAGTGAAAAATACAACCGGGTAATTGAGCTCAACTCGGAAAATATTTAAGCTAAAGGTAAAAATTGTTTGAACATCTTAGAAGTTTTGTGTTGTAAGCTTATAGATAGATCAGAAGAAGGCACGGAACATCACTGGAGGAATAAGGGTCTGCGAGACATCAACTAAGTCTCGAGACATAAGCAGAGTTCGAGAGATGGAATCTCTCGAGACATCAATCCAGTTCGAGACATGGAATCGAGACATCAAGGAGTCGAGACATCAACTTTGGTCCCGATGAACTAGTACTTCTCCAAAGGACTGAATGGCAGTTAACACGCATGAATGAAGTAATCTAAGTTTGGAGAAGAAGAATATCATGGAGATAAAATATTAAGGAGGTGCTGAAAGAATATTATGGGAACATAGAACAACCGGAAGTGGATGCCACGTCAGAATTCCACAACAAACGGATAGAAAGTGCACCAATCCAATGTCGGTCTTATTCCCTAAAACAAGGATCAATGGGAATATAAAAAGAATAACTTTTGCCAAAAGTAGTAAGTGGAGCATGGACTCAAGATAGTGGAATATGGGATATTCACTACAAGACAAAAGGCTCAAGTTACAAGACCACCACTCCATGAAACATGCTAAAAATATGCAAGTTCCATGATCGGCATGGGAGACAGATTTCAAACGGAATAATTTTCCCTCCAACGGAATTATTCCTCAACTCTCATATATAAGGACGTGAAAAGACAAGTTCAAAGAGGTTCGAGAATTCTAAGCTATCAAAAGAGGTGTCTAAATTCAAACGTTCAAAGTGCAAGTGCTCAACCTGGAATATCATCCTTGATATTCACAAGTGCGAGAAAACACATCTTAGTGTTTGAGAGAGTTACAAAGCTTCAACTACTACACATCTAGAAGGTGACCAAAGCTGCTCTACAAGGAAGATCATTCAACGAAAGCTTTTGGTCAGATTGGAGATTGTTACACTTAACCTGTGACAACCGGAACAACCTTGCTTTGGAGAAAGCAAGAAGAGGCGGAGTAACCGGGGAGCTGTCTTGTGAAGATCCTGAGGCTTGAGGCGGGCTTGGTGATCAAAGCTCAAGTGCTCGAGAGGTGGAGTAACAAGAAGCGGGGTGAAAAACCTGAGGCTTGAGGCGGGCTTTGTGATCAAAGCTCAAGCGCTCGATATTGTACTAAAAAGGGAAGTTTTAGCAATCCTTCTAAGTTTCTAGAAGAAGAAGAGTGGACGTAGCGGGTTGCGAACCACTTAAAAATTTCTCTCGCATTTACTTCTGTTTTATCTCTCGCTAACTATCTCTGATCTGCACTGCATATAACACACCTCTCGAACTAACTCAAACTCGTGCTAATTAAAAGGGATAACTTTCCGCTGCGCATAAACTTATCTTGTGAGTGTCGGACCTAAACGTCCTAAGTCAATACACACGAGAGGTCGAAAAAGATTTGCAAATCTTATACAAGTCTATTCACCCCCCCCCCCCCCCCCTCTAGACTTGTACCCCATCCCCTTAAGACCAACAATTGGTATCAGAGCAAGTTCTCTGATCGATATAAACCTTTGTTTATATTGCCTAGAGATCCTTCTTTGAAATTTTTTTAAAACGCTTTAAAGCACGAAGATAATTTTCAAAATGGACAGCATGTTGTCGAGACATCTTCTTTTTTATCTTAGCAGGTTCGACGACTGGAAGACACGCATGCTTGCGTACCTATCAGCCCTCCATGATTAGATGGCCGAAGTTATAACGACTGGACCGGTCAAGATTTTAATGATCAATACTGCTGTAGAACAAACAAAAGACACACCAAAGTACGTCCCAAAACCTAGGGAAGAATGGACGAGTGATGATAGGAAGAGAAACAACCTTGACACCATTGCCAAGGATATTCTCTTCAGGGCAATAGATGAAACCATCTTCCCACGAGTAAGGAAGTGCAACACGGCTAAAGAGGTATGGGACACTTTGATGTTGATTGGTGAAGGTGACGAACAGGAAAAGGAGAACAAACTCACTGTGGCGATGAAGAAGTTCGAGGATTTCAAGATGAAGCCAGGAGAGAGTATCGACAGCATGGAATCTCGGTTCATGAAGCTGTCAACCGAAATCAGTGATCTCAAGAAGGAGATTCCACAAAAGGAGCTAAACCTGAAGGTCTTGCGAGGCCTTACCAAGGAGTGGGAAATGAAGGTGATTACAATGCGTGATCACAGGGATCTGAAGAACACCACAACCGACCAACTATTCAGAGATCTCAAAGCCTTCGAATTTGAGATGTTTCCGAGAAATGAGGACGTGGTGGACAGACGGAATGTTGCATTCGTTGCTGATCAACCATCCACATCCTCAAGGTCAGATCCTAATCCCACAAACCTTTTATTTGACGAACAATTTGCTCTTTTTATGAGAAAATTCAGAAAATTCATGAAGAAGACACCGGAGAGCAATACAAGTTCACCTTTCTCCTCAAGAAGGAAAAATGAAAGATATCCATCCAGAAGGACGGAGGAAGAAAACCAAGGTCTATGCTACAACTGTAGAAGACCAGGACATTTCAAGGCCGAATGTCCTTACCCACCGGTAAGCAAACATCAAGGCCAAGAAGGAAAAGATTCCAGAAGGAAAGAGAAATCCAGGGAAAAGCCAACACAAGGAGGCTTCAAAAGCTCATCAAAGACCCATTCGCGCAGGAAGGCGCTTGTGGCTGAGGAATTTGAGAAGGCAATCGAGGAGTCCGAGACATCAAGCTCTAGCGAGAGCAGCAGCAGCTCAGAGGATGAGAGGGGGCTCATCTGCCTATATACTACAAAAGAGGAGGATCAATGCTTAATGGCCATTAACAATGAGGTAACCTCCACTTCCACTACAAGAAAAGTCACGATTCGCGACGGAAAATCACAACGGAAACAATTCCATCGCGATATAGCGACGAAATCGCAACGGAAATTATTTCCGTCGCAATTTAACGACGGAATTTTTTTCCGTCGCGATTCTTGGCGCAAATAGGGAAAAAAAACCGCGAAATCTTGGTGGCAAAAAAATTGCGACCAATTTTTTTTCCGTTGCGAAATAACGACGAAAATGACGACGGATTTAATTTCCCTAGTAAAATGGCGACGAAAACTACAACGGAATTTATTCCGTTGCTAAAATATCAATTTTCGTAAAAATATAATCAATTTTGCGACGGAAAATCACGACGGAATTATTTCCGTCGCAAATCATTTAGGACCAAAACGAAGTCGTCTTTGTTTTTTTAATCGAGGCATATTTAATTAAAAGAAAAAAAAACTATAACCCTAATTCATTTATCTCTTCATACACTGTAACACTCCAAAAGATTCCAAATCAGCGGCCCTAAACTCCCTATCTCTCTCTCGTTTCTCAAACTATAACCCTAACCCTGTCACCCTCTTTCGTATTCCTCCTCGGCGAGGACCTTTAGACCATAGCAGCACAACAACCGGCGACCTTCCGTCTCTCTCTCTTGCTCTCGTTCTAACCAGCAGGGGAACCGGCGGCAGAGCAGATTGACGGTGGTGGGAGGATCGGGCGAGGACCTCCAGCGAACAGTAGCAGATCGGAGCAGTAGGTGGTGGTCTCTCCGGCGTGGCTGGTCAGTGAAAAACTCCATCGGAGCAGTAGATGGTGGTTTCTCCACTTAGCGAAACCATCTCCAGATCTCCGACGCCCGTCATCTCCTTCGACTGCGATGCCCGCCACTCAGCCGACGACCTCCATCTCCTCCCCGCCGACGCTCTCCACTCTGCCGTGACCTGCAGTGAAAGTCACCGCCGACGACCCCGCACACCACTGCCGACGCCACCGTTGGTAAATTTAATATTTCGAATATTTATTTATATTTTTCGAATTTTTTGTTATTTTGATTTGTTGTTATTTATTTAGATTTTTTTTTTGAAGGAAAAATGTTTGCATTATAACATTAAAATGAAGTATGAAGAGTGTTCAAAGTTGGTGGTAAATCAGTATTCTCCCAGAACTTCAAACAGCACAATACCCATCAAATTAGGGAAAACTTGCAGGCAACAGGTTATTCATGTTTAATTTCAAAATTTGTGGTTATTCATAGGCTTTCACTTAATAAGCTACTGCTTGGTTAGCTTTCACTTTAAGTTATTGCTAATTCTTATGCATTTATATTGCCCACTTTCACTTGAATGGAAATGGCCTCTATTTTTAATTCCCAAATGGAATTATGGAGCTACCCCTGTGTGGATTACAAGCTTTCTGCCCTTGCCTCTAATTAGTAATTATGTTAATTGCTTCTTTTACTTTTAATTCATTAATTCTAATTGGAGTAATTTTTTTAGGGACACTACTAGTAGTAGGAAGTTAGGAAAATGCAATTAACTTGAATCATATAATAAACTCAAGTTTCTAGAACCAATGTTTGCATCTATTAGGGGAAAGTTATTGTTCTCATAATATATTGCTTACACATTTTGAATTCTTATATTATGGTGTATACACATTCTATATTTATTAAGATTAAGAGAGAGAGAGAGAGAATCTGCTTTGATAGCAGAAATATCTCTAGCTCTTTCTTTAATCTCTCTACTTTGATAGCAGAAATTTCTCTAGCTCTTTCTTTAATTTCTGTTTTCCTTTGACAGATAAGCAAGAAGCTTGAGCACATTCCAAAGCAATATCATCTTTCTGTGGGAGGTAAGTCAGAATTAACATACACCTTGCAAATTCCAGCTGCAAGTTAGATATAAATTAGACTATAAATTAAAGCTGTAAACATTCATTGGCATTCTTGTAGTTTCCTTGGTGATTATGTAATACGTTTCCTTGCTCTAATTTAAGCAAGACTAGGCTAAGAAGCACTTCAATCTTTGTTGTTAAAGTTTGATAATAGGATTAAAAGCTAAAGAAATTGCTCTAAATGCTATTTGTGCAGTGGCCAAGTGATGCTGCTCTTCTTCTTGTTTGCTGCTCTTGTTTTTTCCTGACGAATGGAAATTGGTTTGAAATTCACAAGGAGTAGAGGATATTTAATTTTAATGTTGATCATGTTGTTATCATTACTATGTAATGAACTCATAATGTGTATATTTTATCATTAAGATTGAAATACTGTAATTTTTAGAATTTTAATTATTTCATTATATTGAGAGCTACAGTGTGCAAAAAAAGAAATATTGTTGTTTTGTTTTCCTTTTATTTTTTTTTATTTTTTTAAAGGGTATCCGCGTCTGTTGTACAAAGAACAGTTGCAGATACTTTTTTATTTTTTTTAATATTTCATTGCTAAATCGCGACAGAATTGCGACGGAATTATTCCGTCGCCATATTTTCACGACGGAAAATTCCGTCGCGATTCCGTCGCCATATTTCGCGACGGAATTTTTCTGTCGCAAATGGAAATACGACGAGCTGATAGACGACTGAACGAATTCCGTCGCAAAACCTGTTTCGCGACGGAAAAATTCCGTCGCGAATCGCGATTTTTCTTGTAGTGTTCTACATCTCGCTGCTCAATCTCTACTTCTCAATGCTCTTCTTTTAGAAGTGATGAGGATCCCTTCGAGACCATGGAATTACTTAGGAGGGACCTCAACATCGCTAATATCACTCATGCTAAAGTTTTGGAAGAAAACAGCATACTAATTGCTGAAAAAGAGATGCTTAAGAATGTCTCGAAAGAGAATTCGGAGCTAACTCTCAAAGTAAGCAACTTAGAAGCTGAAATAATCCAGCTTAAGGAGAGTGCAAAGCTCGAGAGACTAGAGAGCTTAATCTTAGAGAGGTTATTGCATCATATACTAATTCCTCCAAAGCTGTGGAGAAAATGGTAAATGATCATAGACCTACAAATGATAGAACCGGACTAGGGTTCCATCAGAAATGTCTCTCGAGAGATAAACAGACTAACGGTTTGGGAACTTCAAATAATGGAGGATCTCAACCCAAACCGAATAAGGGTCACAAAGGACCAACAGGAAAGACCAGAGTAGCTATTCACAGACCGTCCCTATACACTAGCAATGGAAAGTATAGGAAAGCTAAGAAGAATGGTCGGGTTAATAATACGAGAGATCACCTAGCTATCTCTCGCAAGGCCATTCCGAGTACAAGAAAAGCTACACTCCATATAATGTGCCTCAAGGCAAATATGGAAGGTCTGAGATCCATAGAAATAGGAACTCACGGATGGAGGAAAGCAGACACTACCCATCCGATGAGGATTGGTCACAAGAATATGAACCATGGAACAAACCTCAGTTTCAATGGTACCACGTGACCAAACAGGCAATGAAGGGCATGGTGCGTAAATTCGAGGTTAGGCCTCAACCCAAACTGATTTATGCACCTAAAAGGCCCAGAGTCTTTGCTAGCATTCCTTATGATTATCAATCGTATAATGGCTACGTTGCACCTAGGCCTGGATTAATGGGCCCAAGGTATAAATGGATGCCTACTCACTAACCAATCAGGACCCAAAGTTTGGGTACCTAAATCTGCTTGATTTACATGCAGGACACCAGGGACGTCGGGAAATCTAACACTGCTAGAGAACATCCAACCTATCGAAGGTCCCTTGGTGACATTTGGAGACAACGAGAAGAAAGGACGCACGAAGGCTGTTGGTGAGATCCATAAGAATGAATTGGTGATCAAGGAGGTATCCTACGTTGAAGGACTCAAGTTCAATCTCCTCAGCACGAGCCAATTCTGTGATAAGGGCTACAAAGTTATCTTCACCAAAAGAAAGTGCCGGATCATACAAGAGGAATCTCTCGAAGTCGTCCTGGAAGCGATAAGGAAAGGAAACATGTATATAGTGGATTGGAGATCTGCCAAACCATACCTATGTATGCTAGCAAGGAGCAAAGAGGACTTATGCTGGGATTGACACAGTAAGCTTAGTCATCTGAACTTCAAAACTATCAACAAGCTTACTAAGAGGAACCTTGTAGAAGGACTGCCCAAAGTTACGTTTCGAAAGGACAAGATTTGTGAGGCATGTCAACGTTGCAAACAGATCAAATCCTCTTTCAAAACTAAGACCGAGACATCATCTACTAGACCATTAAGTCTTCTTCATATGGACTTATTTGGCCCGGTAGATCCACCCAGCATGAGAGGAAGAAAGTACACTCTTGTGGTAGTAGATGACTACACAAGATTCACCTGGACCGTGCTCTTAACCAAGAAAAGCGAGACAAAAGTTGCCCTACCAAACCTCTTGAAGCAAGTTCAAGTTGAACAGGATGTCTCGATACTCAAGATTCGGTCAGATCAGGGAGGAGAGTTCGTTAACCAAGTGATCGAGAGCTACTGCAACGAGAATGGGATTCATCATCAGTTGTCAGCTGCTCGAACACCTCAACAGAACGGCGTTGCTGAAAGGAGGAACAGAACTCTCAAGGAAGCTGCAAGGACCATGCTCTCACAAGCCAATATATCTCAGGGATTTTGGGCAGAAGCAGTCAACACAGCATGCTACACCCAAAATCGGTCCTTGATCGTGAAAGGAGCTGGACAAACTCCGTACGAGTTGTGGAACGGGAGGAAACCGAATGTAAGCTACTTCCACACATTCGGATGCAAATGTTATATTCACAATAATGGAAAGACTCAGTTAAGGGCATTTGACGAAAAGGCAGACGATGGAGTATTTTTGGGATACTCATCAACAAGCAAAGCATTTAGAGTCTTCAACAAGCGGAGATTGGTGGTTGAGGAATCCATACATGTCTCTTTTGATGATAGAGCATCAGCAGATCAACCATCAAAGTCAATTGAAGCGGATGAAAGTCCTAGGGAAGTTCAGCCGGAAACTATCGAGAGATCAGATTTACCTCTCGATGGGAAGCAGTCGATAGTTCGAGACGTAGCAGAACCCCAGTCAGAATCAGACGACGAAGAGACCACAAAGAAGAATGCTACTGACTCAGTTGATCCAATACAGATCATATATGATCTTCCTACTTCCCAACCTGCAACCGAGGCGTCAACTGAGGAGCCACAACCCGATCTAAGATAGCTGAGGAGTCACCCCGCTGATCAAGTGATTGGAGACGTACGTGACAGAGTTCAGACCAGATCAGCATACAGAGAAAGCATGATTGCTTGTTTTCTATCTCAAATAGAGCCTAAGGTGATCGATGAGGCTCTAAGTGATCCAGATTGGGTGCAAGCCATGCAAGAGGAACTTCATCAGTTTGAGAGAACGACGTTTGGGAACTAGTTCCGAGACCTCATCATCAGAATGTCATTGGAACAAAGTGGGTTTTCAGAAACAAGATGAATGAGGATGGAGTTATTGTTAGGAACAAGGCCAGACTTGTTGCCAAAGGTTACTGTCAGGAGGAAGGAATAGATTTTGATGAAACCTTCGCTCCGTTGGCACTTCTCGAAGCCATTCGCATCTTTCTCGCATATGCCGCCTTCGAAGACTTCAAAGTGTATCAAATGGATGTCAAGAGCGCTTTTCTGAACGGACTTCTTGAAGAAGAGGTGTACGTTGAACAACCTCCGGGTTTCTTGAAGGACGTGGGAGCTGACAAAGTATACAAGTTGAAGAAGGCACTTTACGGCTTGAAACAAGCTCCGAGAGCTTGGTATGACACTTTATCCTCTTTTCTACTTCAGTGTGGGTTCACCAAACGCCTAGTGGACAAAACATTGTTTAGAATTAAGGATGGGGATCATATCTTATTGGTGCAAATCTATGTGGACGACATCATCTTTGGGAGCACCAATCCAGACTTGTGCGAGAAGTTCTCCAGTTTGATGAAAGGGAAGTTCGAGATGAGCATGATGGGAGAACTCAACTACTTCCTTGGATTACAAGTGAGATAGCTTAAGGAAGGTATCTTCATCAACCAGGAGAAATACACCAAGGATCTGCTCAGGAAATACAATATAGAAGGGAAATCTTCAGTCAAAGTGCCTATGGGAACCTCTCTACGTATCGATGTTGACAGTGAAGCTATAGAGGTCGATCAAACTACATATCGAGGTATCATCGGATCTCTTCTTTATTTAACTGCTAGTAGACCAGATATATCCTTTGCAGTAGGTGTATATGCTAGATTTCAGGCAAGTCCTAAGGAAAGTCACCTCAATGCATCTAAAAAGATCCTTAGATATCTCAAGGGTACGCAAAGTGTAGGACTTTGGTATTCGAGAGGTGGATCTTTCGAACTTATGGGATATTCAGATGCGGACTTTGCCGATTGTAAAATTGATCGAAAGAGCACATCTGGGACATGTCAGTTTTTAGGTGGGAGAATTGTCTCATGGTTTAGCAAGAAACAGCCTTCGATAGCTACAAGTACCGCTGAGGCAGAATACGTAGCAGCTGGAAGTTGTTGTGCTCAAATTTTGTGGATGAAGCAACAATTACTGGATTATGGTGTTGAATGTAAAGAGGTTAAGATCATGTGTGACAACACTAGTGCCATAGCCATTACTCAAAATCTAGTGTTGCACTCAAGGACGAAACATATTGATATCAAGTATCACTTCATCCGAGACCATGTTGAGAAAAAGGATATAACTTTGGAATATGTTGCAACGGAGGAGCAACTAGCAGATATTTTCACAAAAGCGTTATGTGAAAATAGATTCTCTCAACTAAGGTTAGAATTGGGAATGATAGAATTGGGTTGAACGGTCAAATCTTATCTTCTTGTATTTAGTGCCATGAACTGTTTCGCATGTGAGGGGCAGTTTCATCAACTTTATGGCAGCCTTGAAGTTACAACAGCATTGAATGGTCATTCATATAGCTTCTCGTGACTCAACAGTGCTTAAGTTTTTGGGCTATAAATAGAGGTGTTTCTTCATCAATTCTTGTCATCAACTTCTTCATGGAAAAGAAGAAAGGAAAAAATTATGTACCATTCTGGTATAGAGGAAAGAAATCGGCAGTTAAGTCCAAAGATTTTCAAGGAGAAAACTATCCAGAATTAACGAAGGGTGAACAGATTGCGGAGCTTCCTGATAATCCAAGCAAGTATCCTATTCCCATCCAAGGTGAAAGGATCCCCAAATGTGTGGAGATCCACAATGGTGGGATACTGGAATCAGGAGAAGAGTCTCGTATAAGTGGGACTCCTACAGCTGCACATTCCGGAAAAGGATCTCCCTCAACCAAATGGAGAACTAAGGGAAAGGGAGAAGGAGCCTGTGAGGAGTGCAGCAGCGGAGAGGTAGAAAAGAACAAGAAGAATTAGCCACCTCTAGTTCTGTAACTAGAATAAATAGGATTTTAGATGGCTAGTTCCTGTTCTTACGTTTGAGACCTAGAGGGATCTCTGTTGTTTAAAAAACACCTCTAGGAATCAAATAGTATATTGATTCATATGTAATGTATTTGGAAATCACTAAATGAACTTAAGGAAATGTTCCAAGTGATATCGTTTGGATGAATCAATCTTGTTCTTCTTGCAATCTGTGTTCGAAAGGTAGTTCGAGAGATACATACTTAGTTTGTTCAAATACGTTATGTCTCGAAGAAGGGAAGTTCGAGAGATCACTTCGAAAGATAACAAACTATCCCTCTATGTATCTCAAAAATGGAGGAATAAGGAGGGTTAGGGATCAATCACTCAGGGGGAAGATCCTTAACCACTTGAACATGATGCTATGCGTTTAACCAGATCAAGACGGAGGAATAAGGAGGTTTAGGGATCAATCACTCAGGGGGAAGATCCTTAAACTAGTACAGTCGAGTGGTCACCTTCGAGAGGTGAAACTAATATGTCCAACGGATATATGTGGAATGGCTATTTTGGAATTTAATATTAGCCACGTGGTCTTCGGTTACTGACGGTTTTCCAAGAATTAAGGGCACTATCTTGATTAGTGGGAGCACGCTTATAATGTTATCTTATTTTATAACCCCACTTTTGAATCCTAAACCGTCCCATATCTTCCCAAAATACCCTTACCATACCTTATATGCATAACCGTTATAGAAGGGGTATTTCTGTACTTCCATGCTTTTCAAATTAACTGGGATCCTATTTCGGGTCAAACTCTCAACCCTACCCATATACCCTACCCGAATCCACAAGATATAAAAGCCAAACCCATCCTCCTTACCCCGTTACAAGCTCAAACCAAATCAAGGTTGAAAAAAACGCTAGGCGCCCCCTAGGCGGCAAGGGGGCGCCTAGCGCCTAGGGCGCCTAGGCGCCCGAATTATTTTTTTTATTTTTTTATATATTTTTTATTTAATAAAAGGGATATGTGACAGAAAGCTCATTCACATCGCTAAAGATCTCAGATCTCATAGCTTCTGGAAAGCTCATCGCATTGCTACGTAACCTACGATCTCTCAAATCTCAAATCTAAGCTTCATCGCCATCCATCACCTCTCAGATCTCAAAGCTCCATCGCCATCCATCACCTCTCAGATCTCAAAGCTCCATCGCAGCGGCGGCGGCGACTTTGCACAGTTCGCAGCAGTTCGACCTCCTTCGCGGGTGGTGGTGGTTGTGGAGCCTGTGGTTACCTCAATCAGAGGCGGGCAGGTGGCGACCCATCTCTCTCGACCCAGAGGCTGCAGTGCTTTTTCCGGCGACCTCCTTCGCTTCTCTCATCGCTGCTGTCATTTTTTCCGGCAAAAAAAAAAAATAAAATAAAAAAGGGAGGGGCTGAGACGGGGCGGCCGGCTAGGCGGTTTAGGCGCCGGCTAGAGCGCCTAGGCGGCCGGCCGCAGAGGAGGCCGAATCAGGCCTTCCTCGCGGCGGCCGCCGGCCGCCTAGGCGCGATTTTTGCAACCTTGAACCGAATACCCAAAAATCCCCAAATTCCAAACACTGTACTCTAAACTTATTAAAAGCGCTCGCTTTTGCGCTTAAGCCCCAAAGCGAGGCGAGGCGACAGCAATTCGTCTCGCCTGAGCAAGGCGCAGCTACATGAAGTAGCGCACGCTTTCTTGTGCTTTCCGGCCAAAGCGAAGAAGCGAGAAGCGACGAAAAAGCATGCTTTTGTTTGAGAAGCGAGTCAATGGTCAACTTTTAAATTTTTTTTTTAAACAAACAAAACCGTTCAGTCGCAACTTGCGAGTTGCGATTGCGAAACCTCTCATTCTCACTCTGTCTGCGCCTCTACCTCATTGCCGACCATCACCCGCCTCCTTCTGAGCTGCCGACGTCCACCATCCTCCTCGCTGGCAGACCCTACATCTGCCTGAGAGCCCAAGGTAAGTTGACGCTGTTTCCTCTGGTTAGGTGTTTAAGTATTGTGGAGTTTGTGGATTTGTGGAATTTTGTGGACACTTGGAGTCTTGGAGAGCAGAGAGGAAAGCTGGGAGTGTTGGGCTGTTGGCAGCTGGCAGTGAGGTAGACTGGCAGAGTTTTTTTTTTTTCCTTAAAATTAAGTTGTGACTTCTAAAATTATTATAATTAAAATGTTAAATTCAATTACATATTTACATTTAATTCAAATATTCAATTAAATTTAAACATTTATACTTTATTATTTGATTGAATAATAAAAATAAAATACTTTATTGTTGCTTTGTTGACTACTTTGTAAATATTTGAATAATTGCATTACTATTTAAATATTTGGAGTTTTTGACTATATATATATATATATATATATATATATATATAAAAATATTTTATATATATTTAAAGCGTCGCTTTGCATGAAAAAGCGACGCTTTGCTTTGCGCTTTCACTTTAAAGCAAAGCCCGGCCTCATCGCTTTAGTGCGCTTTTTTGCTTTAAAAAGTTTGTTGTACTCATTCCCTCCAAAACATCAAACCTTCAACAATGGCGTCCGAATCATCATCATCAACCTCATCTTCCGAAACTTACCAGAGGGAGTTGAACCACATACGGACTCTTATTAAGCAAGTCAAGGCGGGAAGTATCCTTGACAGAGATGGCTTCGTTAATCACTCGACGAACCCAAAGCAGGCTGAGAAGGTTCTCAAGAAGTTCGAGAAGGCCGGGCTCATGAAGTACATGACGCATGATTATCGAACCATCCACGACCTCGACTTCACCGAATGGTTCGTAAATGCCAAGGTCGCAAAGGGCAAGATTGAGAGCCGATTCAATGAGATTGACATCACGACCTCGGTGGGTGACCTACGGGCTGCATTCGACTTTGCCACATCAGAAGAAGCAGTCAAAAACCTCTCGAATTACAGTTTGGACAAGCAAGCTTTCTGGGATAAAATCCGATTGGAGAATGCACCATCCAGCGCAACCTCTGCCCTCCGCAAGTACCATTTGAAGGAGAGGTTTGCAATTGCAGTTGACCTCATTATGAAGTTCATCCTCAGCAAGGTGTCCGGAACCGATGAGATCAATCTGGACATCCTCAAAATCCTCCATGCCATCTGGAACAACGTTCGAATGGACTAGGCAAACATCATATTCAACTTCCTAAAGCAGCAAGTGCAAGGCTCAATCTCAAATGCCAACCAGTCGATCAGCAAAAAGGTTGGTTTCGATTTCGTTGTTCAATATATGTTAAACTTAAAGGGTTTACAATTGAGGGAAGGGAGGGAGATTCATCGAAATACCTATATGGGTAGGACGAAATCTCAAGCTCCAAAGTCTAAGGGTGTAAAGATTGCACCCTCTCCCTCAAAGCCTAAAGGAAGGGGCAAGAGGAAAGCCCAATCTGTCGAGGAAGATTCTGATAATGCACCACCGGGTGTATTGATTAAGAGGGTTGTTCTAACAAGGAAGGCTAAGAAAGCCAAGTCTGATGATGTCACTAAGCCTCGAGAGGTGGCACCCTCTGTCATTCCAGTACCATTCGAGGACAGGGCACAGGCCCAGGGGGAACCTCAGGCTACAATGGCTGCTGAGGTTGAGAGAGTGCCCCTACCAGGTCCATCTCCGGTGAGATATTTGTTGCTTTGCATGTTGATGATGGTGTTGGTGCTGTTGATGAGTTTGCGGATATGTCTCGAGAGGAGACTCGAGAGTTCGAAGGCACTAGGATCAGTGATCCAGTGCAGGGTAATGTTGAGGAACCACGAGAGGTGGTTCGAGAGATGACAGTCTCAGCAGAGGAGGTTCGAGACGTAGCTCACAGTCCAGAACCTACTGGGAACGACTTTTCAGAGGCTGTTATTGATGATCAGGGCACTGTGGTCAGGGACCCAGTGCAAAGTGTTCAAAATGTGGAGTTAACAGCAAATGAATCCGCTCAAGTTGAAGGATCCATAGCCAGAGTGATAGCGGATGTAGAGTCAGGTGACGATCTCTCTAATCAGGACCGAGAGATCAATGCACAGACTGTGCATGATGCACAAATTATGGAAAATCAATCTGCGGGGCAGATTGATATGGAAGAAGAAGTGGCTGCTCAGTTGGGACCTTGTGCTGAAACCGATATCAATTTGGATGATTTGTCCAGAGTGCTTCGATGGATCAACTGGAGAACAAGTCCTTTTCACCAACTGGTAGCTCAAGCAGCAGCAATGGAGGCTGAGGAAATCTTTGCACTGAATTGGTTACAGATTACTGAGATCCCAACCAATGAACTGCAAGAGCTAGCCCATGAAATGCATGTGACCAAGAGGAATCTTGGGCGTTCTGACAAAGGGATGGGCATAGCTGCTGATGAACCTGAAGATGAGCCTGAGTTGGATCTTGAATTAGAAGCAAAATTCCAAAACGATGTCAGGCTCGCTACTGCCCTATCCTTGGGACATCAAGTAGAGGATACGAGAGGTCCAGGGGAGACCTCAGGAGTTGCAAGGGATGATCCTGAAAATCCAATCGCAACAGCAGCAATTCCACTGTCCCAAGTGCATGACTCTGCTCTGGACACACAGGTAGCAGCTTCGAGAGGTGAATCCGAGACCTCTGAAGCACAGGAGGCAGATCCCAATTCCATCCTCCTTCTGCTAGCTCCTGAGTCCACACCTTCTATTGACATCGACGAGGCTCAAACAATTCGAGAGGGTGAAATTTCGTTGCTCACTCTGCCAGGCTTTTCGATGTACATGGAGCAGGCATCTCCATTCCTGCTACCAGATGACACTGCATCTACCTTTGCGGCCAGAATGTTTGATAGGCAAAGGTGGAGTGCACCAGCTGCTCCCGAAACAATAGTGATTCCTGATTCACCTGAGCAGACTGATGTGCAGCCAAAGGAGCAACAAGAGCAGACAGTCACAAGTCCTGCTGGATCGAGAGGTAATGAGGAAGAAGATGTGCCTATCAATGGTGGAAACCAGGAAGCACCTGTCGATGCACAAACTCTTCCCTCTGATCCAGTCCCTCCGGCAGATGATCAAGTTCCCAGCTCTGGTTCGAGAGGTAACACTGAGGAGGTTCTTCAATTGGATGGAAACCGGGAAGCATCAAACACAGAAGTCCCTTCCTTAGCTGACCCAATCCCACCAGAAGCTGAAGCTGAGGTTCCAGGTTCGAGAGGTGAAGAGCGAGAAGTGATCCATCCCTCAGATGGAAACCGGGAAGCGCCTAACATGGAGCTACCTTCAAGCTTTGACCCCAGTGCTCCTGCCGATCCTCAGAGACACATTCAAGAGGTGGACTCACAGTTGCAAACAATAGGTGGAAACCTGGAAGCACCCAAGTCCCCTCCTACTAAAGGTACTTCTCAACCTTCTTCTCCTCCTTCTAATTATAATCGACAGGACGAAGAAGCTTTCATTGGCGATGTGCGTCAATTCATGACTGATCACTCTTAGAAGATGGCCCGAATTGAACATAAGCTCACACTTGTTCACAACGCATCACTGACTGCTGCTGGATCAAGTGAGTCTCAAACCAGCCGCGAGGAACTTCTTGAACAAGTAGTCTGTGCTGAAGATGCAGCTAGACGAGCCACAAATGAAGCTGCAGAAGCTCGAGCGGAGGCTGCAGAAGCAAGAGCAGCAGTTGCGGTATTGAGAGATGAACTGCAAGCATTCCGCAACTCCAGCGAACTTCGACAGGATATGATCAAGGCCTTACTCGATGACCTGTCGAACCAAGTACCTGCTCAGCTTCAAACGCTCTTTGAGGGTATGTCCACTCTTCTTTCCCGTATGGATGATGCCACCAAGGGGGAAAATCAGGGGTATCAGGGATCAAGAGAGACATCAATCAGCAAGAAAAGGGTAGCGAGTGAACCCTTATCTACTGGACCTCCTCCGAAAATTCCAAGAACAATCAGCAAGGCAATGGAGGAAGCTAAGAGGCAGGAGGATCTAAGGGTTCAGCGCACAAAAGAGCTTGAGAAGAGAAGAGAAGAAGACAGAGAAAGGAGAAGAAAGAGACAAGAACAACAGAAAGAAGACAGAGAAAGGAGAAGAAAGAGACAAGAACAACAGACAGAAAAGGAAAGAAAAGTTGAGCAAATACAAGAACAACAGACAGAAAAGGAAAGAAAAGTTGAGCAAATAATGATCACCTTCAAGTTTGGAAATAGAGAGGATACCGAGCAAAGTCTTGTTCATCAGATATTCAACCTTCTGAAGTATGTTGGGATATCCCTTCACAGCAACATGACTCCAGAAGAATGTGTCCAATGGTGGAAAGATGGAGTAATTGAAGGTGAATTTGTTGGGGAGGCCTTCAGGAATTATCAATTCTTTCACGTCACAAACAACTACCTGAGTCTGGTAAACCCAAAAGACCCCATCAAAACACGAGAAGCTATCAATGAGAAGAGAAAAGCGGACAAGCAGTAAACTCTCGTTGTCAAATTTGAACTCTTAAAGTTTTCTTATGTTGTTCTTTGCTTTCTTTTAACTTTTCTGCTACGTTCCTTCAGTGTAAAACATTCCCTTGATCTTAATATATATATCTTTTGCTGGGGGTGTTGCGTGAGTTTTACTTCATGTTTTAGCAGATTAGTTACTTTGTCAAACTTACCGTATGCACTGAAAATAAAATCAAAGTTTATTCTCTTAAAAATCAGCCATATAAATAAGTATATTGTTGGCATCATCAAAAAGGGGGAAATTGTTAGGAACATATTGTAATAGGTTTTGATGATACCAAATGTAATCCATAATTCCCTAAGTCTCGATAGATAGGTGATACATGTAAGTTCGACAAGTAAACTAAGAGCGAAAAATACAACCGGGTAATTGAGCTCAAC
This sequence comes from Ipomoea triloba, assembly GCF_003576645.1. Lineage (NCBI taxonomy): Eukaryota > Viridiplantae > Streptophyta > Magnoliopsida > Solanales > Convolvulaceae > Ipomoea > Ipomoea triloba. The sequence goes on from NC_044921.1 coordinate 4,777,992, forward strand.
TCGGAAAATATTTAAGCTTAAGGTAAAACTTGTTTGAACATCTTAGAAGTTTTGTGTTGTAAGCTTATAGATAGATCAGAAGAAGGCACGGAACATCACTGGAGGAATAAGGGTCTGCGAGACATCAACTAAGTCTCAAGACATAAGCAGAGTTCGAGAGATGGAATCTCTCGAGACATCAATCCAGTTCGAGACATGGAATCGAGACATCAAGGAGTCGAGACATCAACTTTGGTCTCGATGAACTGGTACTTCTCCAAAGGACTGAATGGCAGTTAACACGCATGAATGAAGTAATCTAAGTTTGGAGAAGAAGAATATCATGGAGATAAAATATTAAGGAGGTGCCGAAAGAATATTATGGGAACATAGAACAACCGGAAGTGGATGCCACGTCAGAATTCCACAACAAACGGATAGAAAGTGCACCAATCCAAGGTCGGTCTTATTCCCTAAAACAAGGATCAATGGCAATATAAAAAGAGTAACTTTTGCCAAAAGTAGTAAGTGGAGCATGGACTCAAGATAGTGGAATATGGGATATTCACTACAAGACAAAAGGCTCAAGTTACAAGACCACCACTCCATGAAACATGCTAAAAATATGCAAGTTCCATGATCGGCATGGGAGACAGATTTCAAACGGATAATTTTCCCTCCAACGGAATTATTCCTCAACTCTCATATATAAGGACGTGAAAAGACAAGTTCAAAGAGGTTCGAGAATTCTAAGCTATCAAAAGAGGTGTCTAAATTCAAACGTTCAAAGTGCAAGTGCTCAACCTGGAATATCATCCTTGATATTCACAAGTGTGAGAAAACACATCTTAGTGTTTGAGAGAGTTACAAAGCTTCAACTACTACACATCTAGAAGGTGACCAAAGCTGCTCTACAAGGAAGATCATTCAACGAAAGCTTTTGGTCAGATTGGAGATTGTTACACTTAACCTGTGACAACCGGAACAACCTTGCTTTGGAGAAAGCAAGAAGAGGCGGAGTAACCGGGGAGCTGTCTTGTGAAGATCCTGAGGCTTGAGGCGGGCTTGGTGATCAAAGCTCAAGTGCTCGAGAGGTGGAGTAACAAGAAGCGGGGTGAAAAACCTGAGGCTTGAGGCGGGCTTCGTGATCAAAGCTCAAGCGCTCGATATTGTACTAAAAAGGGAAGTTTAGTGCAATCCTTCTAGGGAGTTTCTAGAAGAAGAGTNAACCTTCTGAAGTATGTTGGGATATCCCTTCACAGCAACATGACTCCAGAAGAATGTGTCCAATGGTGGAAAGATGGAGTAATTGAAGGTGAATTTGTTGGGGAGGCCTTCAGGAATTATCAATTCTTTCACGTCACAAACAACTACCTGAGTCTGGTAAACCCAAAAGACCCCATCAAAACACGAGAAGCTATCAATGAGAAGAGAAAAGCGGACAAGCAGTAAACTCTCGTTGTCAAATTTGAACTCTTAAAGTTTTCTTATGTTGTTCTTTGCTTTCTTTTAACTTTTCTGCTACGTTCCTTCAGTGTAAAACATTCCCTTGATCTTAATATATATATCTTTTGCTGGGGGTGTTGCGTGAGTTTTACTTCATGTTTTAGCAGATTAGTTACTTTGTCAAACTTACCGTATGCACTGAAAATAAAATCAAAGTTTATTCTCTTAAAAATCAGCCATATAAATAAGTATATTGTTGGCATCATCAAAAAGGGGGAAATTGTTAGGAACATATTGTAATAGGTTTTGATGATACCAAATGTAATCCATAATTCCCTAAGTCTCGATAGATAGGTGATACATGTAAGTTCGACAAGTAAACTAAGAGCGAAAAATACAACCGGGTAATTGAGCTCAACTCGGAAAATATTTAAGCTTAAGGTAAAACTTGTTTGAACATCTTAGAAGTTTTGTGTTGTAAGCTTATAGATAGATCAGAAGAAGGCACGGAACATCACTGGAGGAATAAGGGTCTGCGAGACATCAACTAAGTCTCAAGACATAAGCAGAGTTCGAGAGATGGAATCTCTCGAGACATCAATCCAGTTCGAGACATGGAATCGAGACATCAAGGAGTCGAGACATCAACTTTGGTCTCGATGAACTGGTACTTCTCCAAAGGACTGAATGGCAGTTAACACGCATGAATGAAGTAATCTAAGTTTGGAGAAGAAGAATATCATGGAGATAAAATATTAAGGAGGTGCCGAAAGAATATTATGGGAACATAGAACAACCGGAAGTGGATGCCACGTCAGAATTCCACAACAAACGGATAGAAAGTGCACCAATCCAAGGTCGGTCTTATTCCCTAAAACAAGGATCAATGGCAATATAAAAAGAGTAACTTTTGCCAAAAGTAGTAAGTGGAGCATGGACTCAAGATAGTGGAATATGGGATATTCACTACAAGACAAAAGGCTCAAGTTACAAGACCACCACTCCATGAAACATGCTAAAAATATGCAAGTTCCATGATCGGCATGGGAGACAGATTTCAAACGGATAATTTTCCCTCCAACGGAATTATTCCTCAACTCTCATATATAAGGACGTGAAAAGACAAGTTCAAAGAGGTTCGAGAATTCTAAGCTATCAAAAGAGGTGTCTAAATTCAAACGTTCAAAGTGCAAGTGCTCAACCTGGAATATCATCCTTGATATTCACAAGTGTGAGAAAACACATCTTAGTGTTTGAGAGAGTTACAAAGCTTCAACTACTACACATCTAGAAGGTGACCAAAGCTGCTCTACAAGGAAGATCATTCAACGAAAGCTTTTGGTCAGATTGGAGATTGTTACACTTAACCTGTGACAACCGGAACAACCTTGCTTTGGAGAAAGCAAGAAGAGGCGGAGTAACCGGGGAGCTGTCTTGTGAAGATCCTGAGGCTTGAGGCGGGCTTGGTGATCAAAGCTCAAGTGCTCGAGAGGTGGAGTAACAAGAAGCGGGGTGAAAAACCTGAGGCTTGAGGCGGGCTTCGTGATCAAAGCTCAAGCGCTCGATATTGTACTAAAAAGGGAAGTTTTTAGTGCAATCCTTCTAGGGAGTTTCTGGAAGAAGAGTGGACGTAGGCGGGTTGGCCGAACCACTTAAAAATCTCTCTTGCATTTACTTACTGTTTTTATCTCTCGCTAACCTCTCGATTGCACTGCATATAAACGCACTTCTCGAACTAACTCAAACTCGTGCTAACTAAAAGGGGATAACATTTCCGCTGCGCATAAAACTTTGTCTTCACCTCGTGAGGTATCGAACCTAAACATCCTAAGTTCAATACACACGAGAGGTTGAAAAGATTTGCAAAATCTTATACAAGTCTATTCATCACCCCCCCCCTCTAGACTTGTACCCCATCCCCTTAGGACCAACATTGTGCACATCAATTCAATCATCAATTTCATAATATTAACAAGAAATCAACCAAACCCATTTGCATATCCATGGTGTTCATACTAAAGCTCAAAATTTAAATTCAATTTATAAATTCAATCACAAATAATGGAAGAAAACAATGAGATATAGTTCTATGATGCTTCACTAACCATTATAACCATTCAAATCAAACTAAACATTGCAAAATAATGTAGGATTGAATCTCATCACTATACTCTTCAAACTTCATAAATAACCATAAAAAGAGATTCAAGGGGATGTTTTCACCTTGTAGTGATGTTTTAACCTTTGTTTTTGTAAAAGAATGGTGAAAAGTAATCAACCTTGCTTTGGAGGGGAGTATTGGCGTGGAAGAGAAGAGGAAATTTGAGTTTTGGGGATGAAATTCGTGGTTTGGCCGATGCATTTCTTCACGCCATTTTTGTGGCGTCCACGCGTCATACACACGTGACTAGACGCGCAGATGGCCACTAGAATCCATCCACGTATCCTTCACCCAGTCCGGGGTTTTCCTCCGGTTTTCGTTTTTTCCTTTCGCCTTTTGTCCGTTTTGGCCTTCCCGTAGCATTTTTAGGTCATTAAACCTAAAAATTAGTCTCCCGAAAACATGTACCAAGTAAAATACTATAAAGCATTAAAACAAAACGTAAAAAAAAAAAATAAAGTAATTATTAAACCTTGGGTTGCCTCCCAAGCAGCACCACATTTTACTGTTGGTCCCAAGGGGATGGGGTACAAGTCTAGAGGGGGGGTGAATAGACTTGTATAAGATTTTGCAAATCTTTTCGAACTCTCGTGTGTATTGAACTAAGGATGTTTAGGTTCGATACCTCACGAGGTGAAGGCAAAGTTTTATGCGCAGCGGAAAAGTTATCCCCTTTTAGTTAGCACGAGTTTGAGTTAGTTCGAGAGGTGTGTTTATATGTAGTGCAATTCGAGAGGTTAGCGAGAGATAAATGCAGAAAGTAAATACGAGAGAGATTTTTAAGTGGTTCGGCCAACCCGCCTACGTCCACTCTTCTTCTAGAAACTCCCTGGAAGGATTGCACTAAAAACTTCCCTTTTCAGTACAATATCGAGCGCTTGAGCTTTGATCACGAAGCCCGCCTCAAGCCTCAGGTTTTTCGCCCCGCTTCTTGTTACTCCACCTATCGAGCACTTGAGCTTTGATCACCAAGCCCGCCTCAAGCCTCAGGATCTTCACAAGACAGCTCCCAGGTTACTCCGCCTCTCCACAGGTCTTTCTCCCCGCTTCCAGCTACTCCACCTCTCGAGCACTTGACCTTTGATCACCAAGCCCGCGTCAAGCCTCAGGTTTCTTTCACTCGGACAGCTGCCAGGTTACTCCACCTCTCTTGCTTAATCCAAAGCAAGGTGTTTTTGGTTGTCACAGTTGAATGTAACAGACTCCAATCTGACCANACTCCAATCTGACCAAAAGCTATCGTTGAATCAACTTCAATGCAGAGCAGCTTCGGTCACCTTCTAGATGTGTAGCAGTTTAAGCTATGTAACTCTCTCAAACACTAAGATGTGTTTTCTCGCTGTTTTGAATATCAGGATGATATTCCAAATTTAGCACTTGCACCTGAACGTTTGAATCAGACACCTCTTTAGATTTTCGAATGAACCACTTCACTCTTCTAACCGCCCTTGGCTTTATGTCTTCACGTCCTTTTTATATGAGAGTTGAGGAATAATTCCGTTGGAGGGAAAATTATTCCGTTTGAAATTTGTCTCCCATGTTGTGTATGGGACTTGCATCTTTTCAGCATTCTTCATGGAGTGGTGGTCTTGTAACTTGAACCTTTTGTTTGGTAGTGGATATTCCATAATCCACTTTCTTGAGTCCATGCTCCACTTGCTACTTTTGGTAAAAGTTACTCTTTTTAAATTGATCCTCGTTTTAGGGAATAAGACCGACTTTGAATTGGTGCACCTTCTATCCGTTTGTTGTGGAATTCTGATGTGGCATCCACTTCTGGCACCTCCTTAATATTTTATCTCCATGATATTCTTCTTCTCCAAACTTTTATTCATGCTTTCTGACCGTCATTCAGCCTTTTGAAGAAGTGTCAGTTTATCGAGACCAAGATTGATGTCTTGATTGTTTGATGTCTTGATCCCCATGTATCGAGAGATCTATCTCTCGAACATTGCTTATGTCTCGAACTGAGTTGTTGTATCGAGAGATCCTATCTCTCGAACTCTGCTTATATCTCGAGACTTAGTTTTTCCAAGTGTTCTTCCAAATTAGTTTTTCATTCTTCCATTTTGGCTTAGTCTTGGTCCTTGCGTTGACCATAGCTTTTAATTCTTCATCCTTCTTCTCCAATCTTTCTTTTCCTTCCTTCTTGGTTTGTCCGTCAATCTCAAGGCAATTTCTCCCGAGCTTACATCTATACGAGCATGGCTTGTAGCAAAAAATGGTCTACCGAGTATCAAAGAGCCAAAGGGCTTATCCTCTCCCATTTTACAAACGATAAATCTGATATTGTTTTTAATTTTTTATTTTACAAATTTTGTTTTTGATTTTTTTTTCTTTTCTTTCTTTCTTCCACCCCATTTTCTCTTTCCTAATCACACCTGCAAAATCTACTCAAAAACTTAAACTATTGGGGATGGCAATGCACATTGCATATGTACGGTTTTATTTGTATGATCTAGTAAAAGCTACTTTATTATTTTATTATTTTTAGGCCTGTTGCTTTATTACTTTTTAAAAAAAATATTTGGACTATCATTTTATACTTACAACTTTTACTCTCTCTTACAAGTTATCGATGTAGACAAAGATGGAGCCATTGTGGAGGCAGTTGCCGCACTCTCTCCACCCACCCTTGCGAACTGCCGCTCAGGTAAGAAATGAGAACCCTTTACAGCCGTCCACGTGTCCAGATCAACGAATCAGATGCAATTTTAAAAAAATGACACGGTGGCATTTTCGTAAATAACGGGAACTCTGGTGCACCTAGTTTCACTTATAAGTGCACCTAGTTTCACTTACAAGTGCACCTAGTTTTACTTACAAGTGTACCTATTTTCGCACATATTTTTACTTACAAGTGCAAGTAATTTACCTCGTTAATATTCATGCATCTATTTTCGCAAATACTTTCACTTATAAATGCAAGTAATTTACCTTTTTAATATTGATACACCTGGGTGCAACCTAAGTGCACCCAGTTATAACATAGGTTGCACCTAGTTATAACATTAGATGCACCTAGTTATAACATTAGGTGCAATTAGTATTGATGCTCAGTGTACAATTCACTTGCACCTGTAATACATTTTACTTGCATCTGCAATACATTTTACTTGCACTTGTGCAAGTAATTTACTTTGTTAACATTCATGCATCTGGGTGCAACCTATGTGCACCTAGTTATAACATTAGGTGCACTTAGTATTGATGCTCATTGTACAATTTACTTGCACTTGTAATACAATTTACTTGCACGTATTCACCTATTTTCACTTACAGGTTCAAGTAATTTACCTTGTTAACATTTATGCACCTGGGTGCACCTATGTGCACCTAGTTATAACATTACGTGCACCTAGTTATAACGTTAGGTGCAACTACATTCTAGACACATGGCGCGCTATGATTTGTCCGCATTTCTCTCCTGGATGGCCAATACGCACCTGAACGTGATCCTATATATATATATATATATATATATATATATATTGATAGACGCCAAAAGTACCTAGCTATTTAGAAGTAATTAAGTTAGAATTCTTGTCAAAACAAAGATTCGAAAGATGCAATCTATGTATTTTCGTGCTATTTTGCTAACAATTACGAAACAGCTTTGTGTGGTATATTTTGAAAGATTTCCACAGGATCAAAGGCTGAAATCAACCAAGGAAAGTGTGAACGATAAAGAGAAGAACAAATCCAAATAGGGACACGCAAAGACCAAGACAAAAACAACAAAGGAGACGCAAACGGAGAAACTCTCGTCCACGACCCCCACCACGCGTGTGGGTGTGCATGGACTAATTCCAGAATGCATCCACGCCTGCCCACACACGTGTGGTTGGTGTGGACCAGCACCAGAATCCTGCGCGATATTTTAGTATAAAAGGGACATTTTAGCTGGGAGGAAAGAACCTTTTTGTCAATTTTTCACTTCTCATTTTTAGATTAGGGTTAGATAGGATTAGTGAGGGGAGGAAGGACTCCTTGGGGAAGAGAAACTTGGATTTCCATAGCTTGGGAATCCTTTTGGGTAAAGTCTTTCCTTGTTATTTGATCTCTCTTTGGAATTCTTTCTTGCACTTTCATTTTTCCTAAAGATATTTGCTTTTTGCTTTGATCTTGTAAATATGCTTTGCTATTTGAATGATATGATGTTATTGAAGCCTATGATGGGCTAGTCCTTAGGATAGGGGCTAGGAAGGATGGAGATTTTGTGTTCATGATCTAAAATTGTTGAATGAGTTTGATTTCTTTGGGATTATTGAAATTTTGTGTATGTTTTGGATGAACTTGTTGGATCGAGGGCCCCGATCTCTTCAAGGATATAGGATCATTCCTTTGGCGAGATATCGCAAAGGGATAGTAGCCCACTACTCACATCTCCCGCTCTCAGTCAGAGAAGATGAGATCCGGAGGGAACTTGTAGGCAAAGTGTTCGATAATATTCCCCAACCGACTGAGGATTGGGAGCTTGAGTGTGACGCCACTCAGGACAATGTTCCAAGCTCCTTCAATCATGTCTCATGGGAAATCAAATCTCTCCCGTATGCTTTGAACCAATCTCCATGACCTTCTAGCCCCCATCCGCCTTTACCTTCCATTTACTTCTTAAATTCACCCAACCTTGCACTTTCCTTACAATATCCCTCTATTTTCTATGTCCCTTACTCTTGTGTTGTTTAAACTATAAAAGATAGAAAGATTTCACTCTCCAATTTTCCATTCAAGAGAGACACGACACTCGGGGAGTTCAAGACTCTTCGTTTTAACATCACCCTTCATTCCACTCTATACCACTCATCCATATCTCACTGCTAAACAACCAACATCATATATATATATATATATATATATATATATATATATATATATNTCCAAATAGGGACACGCAAAGACCAAGACAAAAACAACAAAGGAGACGCAAACGGAGAAACTCTCGTCCACGACCCCCACCACGCGTGTGGGTGTGCATGGACTAATTCCAGAATGCATCCACGCCTGCCCACACACGTGTGGTTGGTGTGGACCAGCACCAGAATCCTGCGCGATATTTTAGTATAAAAGGGACATTTTAGCTGGGAGGAAAGAACCTTTTTGTCAATTTTTCACTTCTCATTTTTAGATTAGGGTTAGATAGGATTAGTGAGGGGAGGAAGGACTCCTTGGGGAAGAGAAACTTGGATTTCCATAGCTTGGGAATCCTTTTGGGTAAAGTCTTTCCTTGTTATTTGATCTCTCTTTGGAATTCTTTCTTGCACTTTCATTTTTCCTAAAGATATTTGCTTTTTGCTTTGATCTTGTAAATATGCTTTGCTATTTGAATGATATGATGTTATTGAAGCCTATGATGGGCTAGTCCTTAGGATAGGGGCTAGGAAGGATGGAGATTTTGTGTTCATGATCTAAAATTGTTGAATGAGTTTGATTTCTTTGGGATTATTGAAATTTTGTGTATGTTTTGGATGAACTTGTTGGATCGAGGGCCCCGATCTCTTCAAGGATATAGGATCATTCCTTTGGCGAGATATCGCAAAGGGATAGTAGCCCACTACTCACATCTCCCGCTCTCAGTCAGAGAAGATGAGATCCGGAGGGAACTTGTAGGCAAAGTGTTCGATAATATTCCCCAACCGACTGAGGATTGGGAGCTTGAGTGTGACGCCACTCAGGACAATGTTCCAAGCTCCTTCAATCATGTCTCATGGGAAATCAAATCTCTCCCGTATGCTTTGAACCAATCTCCATGACCTTCTAGCCCCCATCCGCCTTTACCTTCCATTTACTTCTTAAATTCACCCAACCTTGCACTTTCCTTACAATATCCCTCTATTTTCTATGTCCCTTACTCTTGTGTTGTTTAAACTATAAAAGATAGAAAGATTTCACTCTCCAATTTTCCATTCAAGAGAGACACGACACTCGGGGAGTTCAAGACTCTTCGTTTTAACATCACCCTTCATTCCACTCTATACCACTCATCCATATCTCACTGCTAAACAACCAACATCATATATATATATATATATATATATATATATATATATATATATTGTGTGTGTGTGTGTATATACATATATAGCATTAGATTTAATATATAAACCTATATTTATGTTCAAATTGTTAATATTTTATGTAGTTTAGTTGGTTGAACTCCAAACTTAAGCTTAAAAAGTTTATGTCACTGGTTCATATCTCATTAGCAACACTTATCCTCTTTTCTCATTTATTTTATCTCTTTCATTCCTTCCCTAGATAAATTAAATATTTTTTAATCTACCTTTTATGAAAATATTTTTTAATCTACCATTTATAAATCATTTAATTAACAAATTAAATGTTCTTTTAGTCTACTTTTTATGAATCATTTAATTAATGTAGTATATAAGTTTATATTATACTTTATTGTATTCGAATTAGTTTAGAAAACCTTAAAGTTGATCTAACTAAAAGAAATTAAAATTAAAAAGTATTTATGAATGTAGTGTTATTTAAATTATTTTATCTAATTGATTATGTTTCATATTTTGTCATGAATATTTCCACATTTTCACCCAATTCAAGTATATTTTTTTGCTCTGACCCTAACTATCATGTAATCTATCAAAAATATTCTGTTGTAATTTATAATGTATTTTGTATTTTATACCTTATTATGGCTATTTGATATTTTGTTATTGACCTTTCTAAAATCATTTAAACTTTGTCCTCACTCAGATGTAGACACTGGTCTGTGGACTCATATGATGAAAATAACTTATGATTGTTTGTCACATCAGGAAGTATAAGCAAGGGAGTGGAATTTGAGAATATGCATAGTCGAACTCTTAAAAAAAAAAGAAAAAAGAGCAATGCTATAAACCCTTCCTTTAATTCCACTAATAACTTCCCCTCCTGATGGGACATTCTCTATTGGTAGTTAAATTTATTTTTTATTTAGTAGTGGGGTCAGCCAATTAATTGGCACCCAATGAATAAAAGTCACATTATGAGGTAAATGAATACAGGATGGAAAAGATCATTTTCCTAAAAAAAATATCAAAATTGCTTCAAACCTAAGAATGGAAGTACAATGTGGGCAACTGTCTCACCCCTAATTAAAAAAAAAAAAGAAGTAGTAGAAGAAGAAACTATAAACAAAATGAAGAACTTACATTAGTATTATGTATATTACTTGATTTATTTCACAGTTATCCAATCACGATCCATACATTTGTATACACCATAAAAAAAATACATGATTTGTGTATATAAGAGGATTCTCAATGGTGGAGTTCTTTTTTTTTTTTTTTTGTGATTTTTGAAGAACTTTTGCATGTGTGATTAGGAAAGAGAAAATGAGATGAAAGAGAAAATGAGATGAAAGAGAAAATTGGAAAAAATTTGTTATATATGTATAAAGAAAATGTAGTGCGTGTGGGGCAAGAATTGTTAATCACTCGTGACTGTGGCACTTTTCCTCCCACTCAACTAGGTCCCACAATCTGCCAAAAGCCCCATTTTTGTAAGAAAACCTAGGTTTCTCTCTCTCCCTTCCATGTTGGCAAATTTTTCTCAAAACCGTGAATAATCTTCTATTGGGGAAGCCCTAAACTACATTATTTGAAAGTAAATTATTTGAGTATTGAAAGTACATTATTTTGTATACTATTGATAAGTGCCAAAGACACTCATATTTAAGGGTCTTTAAAGGGCTGTTTAATGCTTAAATGCTATCCTTTGTGGTTGATTTATGGTTTTAATTGCTTAGATGTGCTAAATGTGTTGCAAACTTATATCAATGTAGTGTACTTTAGTGGTCTTGAAAGGTTTTGAGCTAAAGGAAAGGCATGTGGACATAACCGAGAGCATCCGAGCTGAGGAAGAAGCACAAAAGGAAAGCTATCCACGAGAAGGTCGACGACCGTGGACAGAACATGGACAGAGAATAAAAGGTCACACGATTCGATCCACTATCGTGGACAGAAAATGGTTGGAGTAAGTGACGCTTTCCACGAGCGATCCACGATCGTGGACAGGGTCGTGGATGGAACCAGTGCGAATTTGAAGGAAGTACATTAGAGGGAAAGCTATATAAGTCATATTTAGGATTCATTTTTGGGGAGTTCCTTTTAGTTTTGAAGATATCATCTTTCATTGGATAGCTTTAGATTAGGTTTTCTTTCTCTCTCTAGAAATAGATGCAACTAGCTTCATTCTCATTGGTGTAATTGGAGATTGCTATTGAGGATTCAAGTGTGGTATTCATCTTCATCCATCTCAATTCCATTTAATGCATTTGCTATATTTGATTTCCTACAATTTTGTATTCTTTAATTTCACAGTGATTTGTGGCTAGAATCCCTAGAAGTTGGATTTGATTATCTAGAGATTATGCTTGTTTACCTTTCAATGTTAAGAGATGAGATTCTTGCAATTGTGTCTTAAATGCTTTTGTGTGGATGATGTTGAGTATTGATTCTTGCTCATTGCCACCCGGGATGAGTGAGGAGTGTGAGAGAGTGATAGTGAAAAGAGATTGTGATTCCATGTAGTCTTACTTATCCACATTCCCGTCCTACGATCCGAGAGGGCTAGGTCTGGAAGGAGTGGTAGACCAAGTGTTTAATAAAAAGTCGTAGCTGAATGAGGACCTAGGAGTCTAAGTTCCATGCAACTTGGTGATGGTGCCTTTGTCTCCCATAAGTTAGTCATGATTCACATGATATCAAATCCACCATGCCCCAATGCATGCATGAGCTCTAGTGAATGAATCCAACTCCCCGTTCTAATTACTTGATTGTTCTTTTACTTCAATACTCTTTACTTTTGCAATCAACAATTTCCAAATGCTCTTTGTTACCTTGCTTAGCTTCTAGTAACTCTTGGTAACACACCCCTATGAATGTCATACACTGTACACAGTACAACTCCAATTACTCATTCTCGCGAGATCGACACTCACGTGTTTCATCTCCGTTTTACACTTTTCCATCCTACTAAACTACACTCATCAACTATCAAATTATGTACATCCAGTACACAAATAATATCTTTTAAGTATATTAAAAATATACCTTGTATTCGGGGAAATTATATTATTTGAAACTAAAATTACATTATTTTGTATAATGTACATTCAGTATACAAATAATGTATTTTTACTACATTAAAAATGTATTTTTTTTATGGTCTACTCTATGTTGTGTAGACTATGGTCCATATAATAATTTGCCACTGTCATCCCCGCAGGAGCCTTCTACCAATTTATTTTTTGAAAACTAGTATACTATTATTTTGAATTTTTTATTTGTTAAATACATCCATAAATCTTCTTCTCTTCTCTTTTACTTTTTTAATTGTTTAAGTATAGCTCCTAATTCTAACTTTAAATTAATTTATGATTTATAATGTGTCGTGTATGATAATAAGTTTTAAAATTAATTAATTGATATTAAATATATATGTTAAATGATTATTTAGTTTCATATGTTGAAAACAACTATTTTTGATTGTATTTTGAACGAACCACTTTTACAATGAGATTTTAGAATAAGAGAGTATTATCTCACAATTTGTTATAAACATCATATTTTGATATATAATAATATATTTCTTTTATTTATACTATTTAATTTAATTAATTAATTGCATTTTATATTTTGTCATGAACAATTTTAAATATGTTTTGAATTGCTTTAATTTTACCCGCATGCAATTAAAATCTTAGCTCCACCCTTGCTTTAATGTTTGGCTTACGAAATAAATGTTAAGAGAATAAAATGCTATTTCATAAGAAATGAAATAAGAGGGGAATATTACATGAATTGTATTCTATTGTTTGGTTCACTGAAAGAACAGATTTTAATAATGTTCTAATGTTTGGTTACTTTAAGGAATATAAATGGAGTATGCTTTTAAAAGACACCAATACCCCTATTAAAATATAATAATAATAATAATAATAATAATAATAATATAAATAAATAAAATAAAATAACAACGCAATCATGATGTGTAAGTTGTTATTGTTTTATTGTATTCATGTTCTATTCATTGCTTATTCTATAGAAACTATAGTATTGTAAAAATTAAAAAAATCATGATGCGTAAGTTGTTATCAAACAAATATTCATACAAGTAAAAAAAATTAAAGAACATTTAATAATATTCAAAAGAAGAATGACATAAGTTGTTTTTAATAAAATACTCAAAAAGCAATACAAATGTTCTTAATAGTATATAATAAATTCAAAAATAAAATAATAGTAGTAATGTTCATTTAAGTGATGAGTGTCAAAGATGTATCTATTGAGGGGTCATTTTAGGATTGTTTTGTGCTTGATTGAGGCATTTTTCGGTTGAATGAGAGGCTAATGGGTACAAATTGCTATGATTGAGGTATTGGGATAATTGGAGGATGCATTTTGATGTTTTGCAGGGTTTTGGTCTCAGATGAGAAGTATTATAGAGCATGGTTGGTGAAGTCTACACAATGGCATTGTCATGATCGTTCAGAGCATCGTGTTGAAGAATTAGAGCTACACGATGGTCGCCACGATCATGGTGTCAGATGTGGCAAAGAAGTAGCAAGTTGCACGACAACCGCCACGATCATGGTGGTTCGGTTGTAGGATTGTGCACGACAGCCGCCACAATCGTGGGGGTGATAGTGCAGAGGGGCACAAAAGTATTTAAGAGCTTTTCAAGTTGACTTTGGTTAGCTTAGTCTTAGTTTTAGTTTTTCCACTTTCTAGACACACTTCAAACTCTCTCCATCACTTCTAGTGTTCAAAGTGACTTGACAACTTGCTTGGATCTTGGAAGTTTCTTCTTGATTTGGTTGGGGACCTTGTTAGATTGATTGCAATTACCTTGAAGCTAAGTAATTTCTTGAATTTCATTTCCTTTACTTTAATTTTCATCTTCATTATGTAATTGCATTTGATTAAGAACATGTGTGGCTAGAACTTGCTATGAAGTGGATTAGATCATTCTTGTGATTATGCATTCTTTAACTTCATTGATTAATTGAGAAGAGTTGGTGCATTGATGACCTAGTGTCTTTGATGGGAGTGAACCTTGTATTGATCCTTTCACATTGGTGGCCACTTTGTGTTTGGAGTTTGAGAGATGTGAGGCTTGCAAGAGATTGAGGACCCACAATATTCTTGTTCACTTGCATATCCCGCTTTAGATCTAAAAGGGCAAAGTATGGAAGGGGACATGTAGACAAAGTGTTCAATAAAATACCTTAGACAATTAAAGTTGCTACATAAGTAGAACTTGAATTGCCTAAGATGCTATGACCGTAACTGGTTTATTACTAGTAGAAATATCTGCCAAAGATTGTCAAAAGATGCACCATCTCAATTCTCCCCGTTAAACATACCAGATGCATTAAAGCAAGGTCTTTTCTATTTCCCCATTCTTTACTTGCTTCCTTCCTTCAATTGCTGCTACTTGCATTGGTTACTCACATTTAATGATTCTTGTGATATTCTCCACCTAGTCTCTACTTGTCATTGCACCACTTATGATTACAACGCACTTGTCCAAGTTGCCATCCCTTTGAGAAAGACATCCCGGGAAAGCTTACCCTTTCCCACTCTACTTTCCATCCATCATCACTATACGCAATCCGTCAAATGGCGCCATTGTCAGGGATGGCAAACGATGTTGACTAGAGTGTTTATTTGGTTAACATAAGTAGAGTATTGACAAGGATTCTAGCTTGTTCATTTGCTTTCATTTGTTCCTTTTTCTTGTTTTGTAAATATCTTTTCTTTGTTACTTGATCTAAAGTAAGTGTACATAACTTGCATATATCAATTGCTTACAAGCAACTACTTTTAGTTGCAAAACATTTGTTTGTTGAATATTTGTATAGGAATAATCTCCCAAGTTGTATCCAAGGTGCCAACCAATTCATGAAGATGCACCTCCTTGTGGGTATTCACCCTATAAAAGAGAATAATGGAGACTAATTCCATCCTACCACCATGGACATCCACCCACAACCCCCATTACATCTATGACTACCCTCCACCCCCACCCTATCAAATGGAAAGAATATATGCCACTTACTTATACACCCCTCACTACTATCACTATCCCAATGAAAACCCATCCTATCCACCCCTCCTTGGAATGTGATGAACAAGAGACCCATTACCCTTGTACCAATTCATGTTAGGGAGACCCATCTATACCACATTTCCCTACACCCCATGTTGATGATAATAATGAACCACTCGATGAAAGGATGTAAAAGTTCATCTAAGAGATCAAGGATGACGTGGCTAACATGATGGCCACCTTTAGGAATGAATTATAAGATGATATCACTACTTTTAGGGGTGAAATATTACAACCTCTCAAAAATTTGGAAGACACAATTGCAAGGGCCATGTTCAAGGTTACCATGAGAGATCAATGGGAGGCCCAAGCAATCACACTAAGAAGTGGAAGGGCACTTTCGGAGGCAAGAAACAACAATAACAATCCTTAAAAAGATGAACCTCCAAAGAAGCCACATGATTCCCCAAAGCCAAGTGGGGAAGGCAAAAAACAAGAGGAGAGAGAGAGGAAGAGCATCAAGTGTAAATCTCTAAGCAAACAAAGGGGAGGAGCTGGTTAAAACCAACCTCTTTCCCACAAGTCACAAAGACTTAATCAATTGCGGAGTCGTGATGAGTAACGGCGAAATGATCCGAGCTATTAGGCTTGCATGGAATCTAAGGCGAAAAGGTTTAAGTTGTGGCATAGGCAAAAAAAACTGAAGTTCTCCGGGGTAGGGTGGTTCGAGACAAGAGACTTAGGCGGTTTTGTGAGTTATAAGTTGTGAGTTGTGGTTTATGATGAAGTCGAAGTTGAAAGTAACCAGGACGAGGAATCCCAGGCAAAGTTAGTTCGGCGGGCCGATCGTTTGTACTTAGCGGAAATAACAAAGCGTGCGAAAAATAAAAGAAGTCAAGGCAGGAAAGCAGAGAAAATAGTTGTTCAATTAAAGCAAAAAAACCCTATCTTCTATTACAGGGCTAGCAAAAGATAAATTGGGAACGACCGTAATAGCTAAGCCTCGGACTGAGGGACTTCCATCGCTTTACCCTCCATTGGTCTAGTGGGTGGATCGCTATTAGAACTCCTAGAGCGTCGGCGATTCAGTTGTAGGACGGTTGAAGGGTCTTCCTCCTCCATAGCGACCGTGTCCCCTTGGCCGCCTTCCGCAAGAGTTGGAACCGGGCACGATCCATCCCAGCCACGGAATAAAGGCGAAGATGGAAAGTTTTGCACAGTCGCAAAAACCAAGTGGTCGGAGCCCGACCTACAAAGATGGGCTCCACGAGTTAACAAGCAAGACCTTGGAGGTCGGATTAAAGGATTCCCTGAAAAGGGGAAGGCCGATCGAAGCTCGGCTAGGTCCCTAGACCGAAGGTCTAAGAGACTAGAAGAGGGTTTTGTTTCAAGGGTCGATCATCATTCAAATCGGGCAAGGCAAACACTCCGAAAAAGTCAGACCTCGTATCCTGGGCACACGAGGCACGTCCTTAAGCTAAAATCTAAGAAATCACGTTAAAACCTGTAGATAAAGGGAAGGTCAGTCTCAACACCCATCGACCAAAGGTTTGGGGGACTGGCCCGTTCTTGAGTTTGAGAGGGCAGAAGGCCTTGGATAGTCCTTTAAAGACTAAAAGAGTAACTCTAGCATAAGTCTGCTTGATTGAGAGAAGCATACAAGAATGAGAGATGAACATGAGCTAAAGATAGCGTTCATTCATAAAGCCCGGAGGTAGATCATTTACATTCAAAAAAGAAAGGGCAAGTAAAGCACCATTTTAGCCAAAAAAGTGGGACTATCCTAGGTTAAATACCTAACTTACTTAGTAGAAGGAGGAGTAGCTTCAAAGGAGACGGTCGGAGTCGCCGGATCTGGGGCAAAGGCACAATCACGATACTCCTCCAAAAAGAGGGCAATTCTCGGAGGAGCATCGCGATCCGTCATAGCCTGGAGTTCGTTGAAAAAGTACAGGTAGTCGGGGTTTGGAATGGGTTCATCTAATAGCGCCGGCTCATCGAGAGCTGGTTCTTCTTCCTCAAGTGCTAAGTCGTTGGGGACAAGGACCCAGTCATCTTCTTTTCCTCCGGCGGAACGTTGATGGGCCAACTAGGATCATCGCCGGGAAGGAGTCTGCGGGATCTCAAACGTTCTTTTCGCTCGACCATGTGAACCTTAGCAGCACGACGGGCCCTTTCTACCAGTCGTGGAGAAGATCACCGGTGAGCTGGAGTAGTAACACTTCGTTTGGGTCCCATGGTTATCCGGGGTGAGTTTGGAATGTGGAGAAATAAGCATATAGGGAAATGGCATCCCTATTTATAGGAAGAGGATTGCCTTGAGAAGGACAATCGGCAGATGTACTCGAGTGAATGTAGTTAAGACGATGTGACAGTGTTAGAAGCTCACTGTTCCATAAAAGATAAGGATTGAAGGGAGTTAATACACTGGACTTGACCAATGATGGGGCGGGGACAAGATAGATCCAAAAGGTGGAAGCTCGGGATAGAACGAGTGATGGCTATGAAGGAAGAAAGCTCGAAACCTAGTTGCAGGTACTTTTCCGAATCGTTCTTCGCATAACTCGGGAAAGTGAGGGACTTGGGGGGGGGGGGGGGGGGGGGAAAAAAAAAAAAAAAAAAAAAAA
>NC_044921.1:4797160-4918789 GCF_003576645.1 Ipomoea triloba
GGGGGGGGGGGGGGGGGGGGGGGGGGGGGGGGAAGTAAAAAACTTTCTGTAAAGCTGGCAAAGTAGAAGAGTTAGAGTGCGAAGAGGATAGGTCGATGGTGGAAGCCGAGTTAGCAGTAATTTTCTGAGTTGTGCTTCGTGTAACTTGGGAAAGTGAAGGATTGGGGAGCAAAATTTCTCTATAGTCGGAAAAACAAAACATTTCACCAAGTCGTGCTCCACGTGCCTAAGGAAAATGAGGGACTAGATGATGGGGGAAAGGCTGAGGCTCGGTACTTGAAGCTCGACCTAAATGAAAAGGATGACTGATGAGAACGGGAGAGATGTGGAAAGAGGAGGGCAAGCTTGGAGAACTCGGAGGAAGGTGCGGTGGTACGATGAAAGTCGGTCGATGTTGAGTCGATCGGCCGGGGATTTGTTTATTAAGGTGACAAGATAGCTGAAGATCTTCGACTTAGAGTGATTGAGCAGTGATATTGAAACAACTAATTACTATGGAAGAAGGGACAGACTAAAGGAGCTGAAGGAGATGAGTCGGTTCAGCCGACCTAGGAGCCGTGGTCGAGGTAAAGAAGGCAGTGTGAGAAAGGCGGTTATGGGAGTTTCCTAAAAGAGTCAGGCAGCGGGGCGCGGGGGATATGGAAAGAAGATCAAAGTAGACTAGGAAAGTGTCCAAATGTAATAAGGAAAGAATTCCTAACTTAAATATGTTAGCTTAGAGTTAGCAAAGGGAGAAATCCCTCCTAGCATGTATAAATAGAGGTGTAAGGCCTTAAAAGAGGCATAAGCAATTTTCCTCACTCAATAGGCAATTCATAATACAAAGAGGGCTGAGAAGTCACTCTAATTTATGAATAAGTGTTTAGTCAATTTTCCGGTGTTAGCTTGCCGTTCGACCATCCGTAGTTGATAAAACCAACATACACTATTCTTGAAGACAAATAATTTTGACCTTCAATTCTTTCACCTCAGATAGAGCGTTTTTCAATTTTTCATTTATTTAATTTTTTCAAGAATAAAAAAAACTTATTGCGCTCTTTGAGTTGAGAGTGAGTGTCATTAACGATTTGGCATTCTCTCATTAAATGAAAGATGAACTCTTGCGAAAATGAAGTACTTATAGTATCAAAAGATTAAGATGTTACCTCATCTTCCCCTAATTCATACGCCATTAAGCATAAGTCTTGATAGGATGATTTACTTGAAAAATCCATGCAGAGCAATGCATTGTCATCCTTTGATGTGTCACTTTCCCCACTTGATGACTCATTAGTTTCTAGTGGGTCACTGATTAGTGCTTTTCTTTTGTCCTTCTTGAACTTTCTTTACTTTGACTTGACATCTTCTTGAGCATTATAATATTGATTTTTGCTCACTTTTGGGTAAGAACATTCAGTCACAAAGTGTCCTGGCTTTCTACAATTGTAGCATAAATTCAAATTTTCTTCTGGAATTTTTTTTCCTTTGCCTTCTGGTCGTACTAGCTTGAGGAAAATTCTTGGAGTTGTTTTTCCTCGTGAATTTCTTAAATTTTCTAACAAACAAAGCAAAATTTTCGTAAGATAATAATTCACTATTTTCTACCGACCTTGATGTACCGTTTTTGATTTCATTTCGAACTCGTAGGCTTTTAGATCACTGAAAAACTTATCAGTTGATAGCCTTTTTAGATCTCTATGATCTCGCACCGCCGTGACCTTCATATCCCAACTAGATGGTAATCCGCATAGGATTTTGAGTGAGATCTCCTTTTGATTAATGGTATTTCCAAGATCATTAATTTCTCCCAAGATCAGATTTTAACAAATCTTGCTTCCATTTCAGTAATATTCTCACCACTAAGCATTTTGAAATCCTCAAAATTTCTTTAATGATATGGTAAGTTTATTATCCTTTTCTTGCTCGTCTCCTTCGCCTATTTTGATAAGAACTTCCCAAACTTCTTTCGCCATTTTGCATTTTCGAACATTAGGGAAGGTTGCATTGTCGATAGCTTTGAACAAAATATCCTTGACAATATTATCCAAGCTATTTCTTGTTCTATCCTGAGGATCCCATTCCTCCTTGGGCATAGGAATGTACTACGGTGTAGTGCTTGTTTGTTCGGTTGCGGGATCTACTTTCAAGATTTTGATTGCAATCAGTAATTACTAACTACATTTCATCGTGTAGTGTTGATAAATGAACCTACATACGCATTTTCCAATCATTAAATTTTTCTAAAGAGAATAACAAGTTTGGAGCTCAAGGTTGCAAAATCGCTAGGCGCCCTCTAGGCGCCTGGGGGGCGCCTAGTTTTTTTTTATATATAATTTAAAAAAGAAATTAAAAAAAATATTTCAAGTGTTAATAATTGTAAAGTGTTTAATATTGTAAGTCTTTACATTTTAATAGTTAAATAGTTAATACTTATTAAGTTATTAGTTATTATTTATTAATTATTAGTGTATTACTTATTAGTTTAATTTAGTTATTACTTAATTTTTTATTAAGTTATTACTTATTAGTTATTACTTATTAGACTATTAGAATATTAGTTAATACATTATAACATTAATAGTTTAAATATTTAAGATTTATAATTTAAAAAAAAAAAAATCAGCCGACCGGTGGCCTAGGCAGCTCAGGCTCCCGGCCAGGCGGGCTAGGTGCCGCCTAGTCGGCCGGCGGGTTAGGCGCCACCTAGTCCGCGAAGGAGGCTGATTTCGGCCTTCCTCGACGAGGCCGAGCGCCTATAGTGCGATTTTTGCAACACTGTTGGAGCTAAATCTCTCTTCATTTTGAAGTTTTTGAGATCTGTCTAGCAGTCAAATATTAACTCAAATAGACAATCGCTTTGATGCCACTTGTTGGTCCCGATTGGGTGGTGAAAAGTCAAGAGCGAAGGGGGGGGAGGGGTGAATAGATTTTTCTAACAATTTTAAACTTTATAACACTTCAAATAAAAATCTCCAAGTGAATAAATTCAACTTGAAATGCATAGCGGAATATACGAATGCTAAAGAACTATAAATAAAATCCACGGAAAACTGAAGAGATATCTCACATGCAACATGATGGATATGCTAGAAATAGCTCAAATAATAAGGTATGCAAAGTTTGGTTCACATGCAAACGTGGGATCACACAAACCCAGATGAATAAAACAACACAGTATGAAATGGGTTAATGAGTCAAATATGCAAAGTACGTAAAGTGTTGTAAAGTAAATAGAGAAAGAGATTTATAATTGTTCAGAGGTGGTGTAATCCTCCTACTCCACTCTTCTCCTTTTAGTCCAAGAAGGAAATTCACTATCTTGTTCACCAAGATACAAATTGTGAAACACCAGTGCTATCCAAGCACTTCTCGAGTGTCTCGCGCAAAACTACACTCAACTCCAAGCGCCTCACAAAAGCTACACTCCCAAGTGTCTCACACAATGCTACGCTCCTACACCAACCAAGAGTCTCGCACAAAGCTACACTTAGTTCCCCTGAGTGTCTCGCACATAGCTACACTTAACAAGGATTTTACAACTCCTTACTACTCTCCCTCTTTCTACACACAGTATAGATGTTTTTACAAGAAAAAAAATTCTTTTCTATGACTTGATTTTCTCTCGTGTATAACTCAATATCATCACTTGTATTTTTCTCGTCGTTATAACTCGTTCTTGTTCTGTACAGCCTAGAAAGTTCGTACTTGTCTTCAAGTCTTCTTGGGATTTTTATAACTCAAAAGTTATTTACCCGTTGTGAAAATTCAAATTTTGAACATTCACTTGATCTGATAGTCTTGCCAATTTGATCTACAACATTTAATGCCTTTGGTAAATTTTGAAAAATTACCTCTGCAACTTTGCTCAAAAATTCTTCTAATTCGGCGTGATTGATTCTTGAAACTTGAAGCCTTCAATTTTTGACTTTGTTATCTTCAGAGCTTGATATTCTTGACTTTGTTGCACACTTGATTTGATCTTTGGCAAGTTGATCTTTAAAAAATATTTTCCTCGTGATTCTTGCTTGAGCTTGAATAATAATCTTCATAAAATCTCCATCTAAATTTTAATCTTGATTTTGTTGGCAGCTTCACGTACTGGTCTTCAAAGATATGGCTTTTGAAATTTGGCTAAGTGTAGTTCCACTCAAAGTTACACCCCATGTTCTCCTATTTATTTATGTTGGTGTTCACACGTGTGTAGTGCAGATGTAGTCTACGGGCTTCAAGCTTTGCCAAACTTCTACCCCAAAGTTCAACTTGCACCCTCAAGTTCCACTATAAAATTGCTCCCTTGAGAAATGTTGACGTTGACTTCCTCCTTTGTCCAGCCGTATCAAAACTAGCTCCCCAACTTAGTCTCTAAAGACTAAAATGTTACAAGTGAGACTTAAGCTGTGTTTGGCAGAGCTTATTTAGGAGCTTATAGCTTATTTTAAACTAGTAATAAGCTATAAGCTCTGTTTGGTAATGCTCCTAAAATAAGCTAGTAGCTTAAAATAAGAGCTCATTTTTTAACGCTACCTAGGCTATGTTTGGCAAACCTAACTGAAAAGGTAGCTGAAAGCTGAAAAGTAGCTGAAAACTGAAAAGCTATAAGCTCGAAGCTGAAATCTGAAGAACTGTTAAGCTAGCTGTTATGCTTAAAAATGTTTGGTAAAATTAGCTTTTTGATAAGCAGATAAATGTAAAAAGACTAAAAAGGACATCTTCATACAATTTAAATAGTTTTAAATTTAAATAGGTTTGTTTATATATTAAAATATAAAATAGTGAAATCAATATATTTTAATAAAATATAAAGTAAGAACATATATTTGAAAACATATAAAGTAAAATAAAATGTTTATAAATCATAAGATTAGTTCATACAAAAATCAATGTTCAAACACAGATGTCAAAGTGAAATTACAGCCAAACATATTGAAGAGAAAAAGTAAAAAAAGATTAAGCCAAAAATGTTTTAATTGGGAATGATAAATGATGCCAATTTTTTTAAAATAATAAGGTTAAAGATGGAAAAAAAGTTAGGAAGCTACTAGCTTATTTTGAAACGCTACCTTAGGTAACGTTAAAAAATAAGCTCTTATTTTAAACTACTAGCTTATTTTAGGAACATTACCAAACAGAGCTTATAGCTTATTAGTAACTTAAAATAAGCTATAAGCTCCTAAATAAGCTCTGCCAAACAGAACCCTAAGGTAGCTTTTCAAAATAAGCTAGTAGCTTCCTAACTTTTTTTCCATCTTTAACCTTATTATTTTAAAAGAAATGACATCGTTACCCTTCCCAATTAAAACATTTTTGGCTAAACCTTTTTGACTTTTTCTCTTCAATATGTTTGGTTGTAACTTCAATTTGACATTTGTGTTTGAACATTGATTTTTGTATGAACTAATCTTATGAATTATAAACATTTTGTTTTACTTTATATCTTTTCAAATATATGTTCTTACTTTATATTTTATTAAAATATATTGATTTCACTATTTTATATTTTAATATATAAGCAAACCTATTTAAATTAAAAACTATTTAAATTGTATGAAGATGTCCTTTTTAGTCTTTTTACATTTATCATCTTATCCAAAAGCTAATTTTACCAAACACTTTTAAGCATAACAGCTAGCTTAATAGCACTTCAGATTTCAGCTTCGAGCTTATAGTTTTTCAGTTTCCAGCTACTTTTCAGCTTTCAGCTAACTTTGCCAAACATAGCCTTAAACTCTAAATTAGTAAATATGATGCTTAAGTCTTTTACCAATACTCCATATTAACTCATTAGTTTATAAGATCAAAACAATATATTTGATCATACTTCTCCTTCCCCTAACATGCACGACAACCTCTTCCTTTACCTCAAAAATAAATTAGCTCAGCTTGGGTTTCAAACTCATGCCTTTTTGCATAAATTGCCTAAGTCTTCTCCATTCCACCATATAGTGTTATATGTTTAAGTAGAAGAAAACGATTTAAAAGTATCATGACATAGTGAACTCTATTTTGCAAGAATTCGAACCAATTAAAAGTCATGATTTTGTCTTCCGGATTAATTAGCTATACCTTAAAAATAAAATTAAAGATTTCTAAAATTAAAATTTGACTCATCAAAACTATTATAATTTATTCCAAATAGAGTAACTAGTGGACGATGTGGAAGATGTGCTCAGGGAAGGATGGCAAATTATGTTGTGGACCTGGGTCCAAAACTACGTCGTTTTTGTCTCTTTTTATTTTTTTTTTAGAATTAGTAAACATATTGCTGAATATAGAGTTGTCCAAAAATGTGTGAATGTAGAGATTTCAAAGTGTGAATGTAGAGTATAGAAATCGTGAATGTAGATTTATGATTGTGTGAATGTAGAGTTGCCCAGAAATGTGTGAATGTGGAGATTTCAAATTGTGAATATGGAGTATAGAAATCGTGAATGTAGAGTTATGCATGTGTGAATCTGTAATAGAGTTAAGATGTTCTAGCAACTTGTAGCCCTGTAATGTGTGAATGTGGAGTTCTCAAGTTGTGAATGTGGAGTATAGGACCTGTGAATATAGAGTTTTGAATGTCTGAATGTGGAGTTTACAAATTGTGAATGTAGAGTATAGTGTATGTGAATATAGAGTATAGTTACTAAACATATAATCTTGTAATGTATGAATGTGGAGTTTACAAATTGTGAATGTAGAACTGTATATGAATGTAGACCCAAGTCCACCTTGCAAGGTGGACCTGGGTCCACGGCATAACAAACCTAGGGAGGATTCCATGGGCCTCCCTAGCAATTATAGAGTGAGTTATACTCACTAACCGAGGTCCCCTCCCCTCCCCGCCACCCTCCCTAGGATTGAAAAATATATAATGCACTAATACAAATTCATATCTCAAAACGTCATATACATATAAATGACAAAATTATTTCGGTAAAAACATTAAACAGTTATCACCATTTTGTTAAATATGCATTGATTTGAAAAATATATTTATAGAAAATGCACTATTACTATTGTCTATTCCAAATCATTTTTTATATGGGTCATACTAGTTAATTATTAGTTATTATAAATAAAAAATAATTAAGAATGATTAAAAAATGATTAAGAATGACTACGAATGTCAAAGACTTTGTGGTCTAGTGACACCTGGTTGCATCTCTACATGGGAGGGGTGGGTTCGAGTCTTTATGGAAGTGATATTGGCTATTTATGTTTCATTTGGTTGAAAAAGTAGCTATGAACAGATACTAGATTAAAAACCTTATTTATAATTATTAGTTCTCCACCAAAATTTAATTAAAAGGCATCATAATGAAGAAGCTTTGATTTGAAATTTTATATGCATTTAAAAAAGCTTCAGAAAAATAAAAATAAATTGATATGTAAACAACTTTTAAATTTATGTTGATGGGCGTCGGCCAGGTTAGCCGAGTTCAGCCCCGTTAGATTCGAGACGTGGAGCCCTGGCTTACCAAGGACTTACTTATCACCAATTAGTTTTAAGTATGATATGGCGACAAGATAGCCAAAGAACTCTGTGGTTAAGCGTGTTTGACTTCTAGCAGTCACGGGATGGAAGCATAGTGCAGCGCTGAAATCCAACCAAAAGAAATAATAATGACAAGTAAACTTTTAAATTTTAAATTTATTCTGTTTTTTAAAAATTAATATTTTTAAATTTTTTAGAAGATACATGTGACTTAGTTTATGAAAAAAAAAATTAACATTAACAAATTTTACTCTTGTATTGCAAATGTTTTTTTTTTTTAAATTTGAAATGTTAAAATTTTACTCAAAATTATTATCTTTTTTAACATAAAGTTAACCAAGAAAAAAATTACATCTCAATTTATCTTAATATTTTTGAAACTTGTTTCTACAACCCTAATAAGAGCCAGCCAATAAAGTTAGGATTAATATTTGATGCACCACCGATGTATAGATATTATACACCAGCGGTTAATGAGAAGATACCACATCATTAAAAAACAAAGTCAATATTAATCGGGTCCTTTTTTGCAAAATATCTAAGACTTAGTATTTTATTAGGAAACTCTTTTATTTCTAATTAACAAAATATATCTACTTTCCTAAACATATTTATTCCTTAATTATTATATATCTAATTTCCTACTCATTTTTAATTATTAGATACATTATTAAATCTCCGAAATTAGATACAGTATTACGTAGTATTATTTATTTATTTATAATATAATCAAATATTATAATAAACTATGTTAGTAAAATCTTTAATTATATTATTACTAAATCAACAATCATAATTAAAATTAATTGATAAATGTTACGTAACAACTGTGTTTAGTAAAATATTTAATTATATTACGAATAAATTAATGATCATTATTAAAATTGATTGATAATTCTATTTAGTAAAATATTTAATTATATTATTAATAAATACATAATCACAATTAAAATGCAAGTGAGCTCTCTTCGTGGGGAAGAATTTCGGGAGAATCCGGGTTCAATTTCTACAAGTGACAATTTCCCCTGGACCAACTCCTGTGCCTCCCGGAACGAACGAAGGTAGACCCGGACCGTTAAACAGACGGAGAAAGACGCGGTGAATTTACCAAAAAAATAATCACAATTAAAGTCAACCGATAATTAATAAATGATGATGACTTTATTAAGTAAAATCTTTAATTATATTATTAATAAACCAACAATCATAATTAAAATTAAGGGTCACACTTGTGTGAGACATGTCGGGTCAGGTCGAAACAACATGCGAATGTCATACTTATATGTTCAAATATCATACTTATATACTCAAATATAATACTAATCAAAAATACAATTTTTGTTACTTATAAGAGAAAAAGTAATACATTTTTCATAATAAGTAATGTTGACAAGTGTCCCTTACTTATAAGGGCAAATATAATACTTTTGACGAAAAATGTAATACTTTTTAATCGAAATGTAAAATTATTGTATTTTTCCTTAAAAGTATTACATCTATACTAATAAGAGACAAAGAGAGTTAGGCCTAAAATAGGTAGAAAAAATGGTGGTCAAATTATTTAATCAAATGGATGGTTCAGATGAATTATTTAATCAAATAGATGGTTAAGATAATTCAGATTAATATTATTAATAGAGATTACCTAATTTAACCTTACTTTTATAATTATCCGTTAAGTTTTCCGTTAAATATTCTCTTCTCCGTTAATATTCCGTTAACTTTTAACTTACCCATTAATTTCTATAAGAAAGATCTTAGGTTCGAACCTCATCTCAATCAAATTTGACATAATTAAGTTTCTCACTCTATTTACTCTTATTAAATTTCTACTATACTAATAAGAGTCAAAGAGAGTTAGGCCTAAAATGGGTAGAAAAAATGGCGGTCAAATTATTATTAAATAGATGGTTAAGATAATTCAGATTAATATTATTAATAGAGATTACCTAATTTAACCCTACTTTTATGATCATCCGTTAAGTTTTCCGTTAAATATTCTCTTCTCCGTTCCGTTAACTTTTAACTTACCCATTAATTTCTATAAGAAAGATATTAGGTTCGAACCTCATCTCAATCAAATTTGACATAATTAATGTAACCCCTCACTCATTCCAATAAGCTGCGAACCTACGTACCGGTTACGAACCGTAAGGATTTTTAAAGTATGTGTTCGGTCCCGATTGTCCTAAGGAATGAATTAGTAGGCACTATACTATTAAGCTTGAACTTCCTACGTGATTAAATTAGCCCGTAAGAGAGAAAATTTATTCCGACCCTTGTATCGCAGTATTTCGCGATATACCAAAAATTATCCGATTTTTCAAATTAGTGACGGGATTATTTTCAAAATAATTTTGGTTTCAAAATTCTTCCTATTTAAATTATTTTCCACCGAAACTATATCTGTTTTAATCCCGAACAGTCTAACCGAAGATATTTTCCCTACACCACAAAAATGTGACACTTGGCAACTCCCTACACCACATGTTATTATTTAAATATTTTTGAAGATGATCAAAATGGAAACTTGATCTCCAAGTTTCTTATTTCTTACCTTTTAAGAAACAATGTAGCTTGATCTCCAAGTTTCTTCATCCCTAAAGTGTTGCTATAAAAGGAGACTTGATCTCCCATTTTCTTCATTCCATACCCATTTGGNAGACCCGGACCGTTAAACAGACGGAGAAAGACGCGGTGAATTTACCAAAAAAATAATCACAATTAAAGTCAACCGATAATTAATAAATGATGATGACTTTATTAAGTAAAATCTTTAATTATATTATTAATAAACCAACAATCATAATTAAAATTAAGGGTCACACTTGTGTGAGACATGTCGGGTCAGGTCGAAACAACATGCGAATGTCATACTTATATGTTCAAATATCATACTTATATACTCAAATATAATACTAATCAAAAATACAATTTTTGTTACTTATAAGAGAAAAAGTAATACATTTTTCATAATAAGTAATGTTGACAAGTGTCCCTTACTTATAAGGGCAAATATAATACTTTTGACGAAAAATGTAATACTTTTTAATCGAAATGTAAAATTATTGTATTTTTCCTTAAAAGTATTACATCTATACTAATAAGAGACAAAGAGAGTTAGGCCTAAAATAGGTAGAAAAAATGGTGGTCAAATTATTTAATCAAATGGATGGTTCAGATGAATTATTTAATCAAATAGATGGTTAAGATAATTCAGATTAATATTATTAATAGAGATTACCTAATTTAACCTTACTTTTATAATTATCCGTTAAGTTTTCCGTTAAATATTCTCTTCTCCGTTAATATTCCGTTAACTTTTAACTTACCCATTAA
Source organism: Ipomoea triloba (assembly GCF_003576645.1). Lineage (NCBI taxonomy): Eukaryota > Viridiplantae > Streptophyta > Magnoliopsida > Solanales > Convolvulaceae > Ipomoea > Ipomoea triloba. The sequence goes on from NC_044921.1 coordinate 4,807,959, forward strand.
TTTCTATAAGAAAGATCTTAGGTTCGAACCTCATCTCAATCAAATTTGACATAATTAAGTTTCTCACTCTATTTACTCTTATTAAATTTCTACTATACTAATAAGAGTCAAAGAGAGTTAGGCCTAAAATGGGTAGAAAAAATGGCGGTCAAATTATTATTAAATAGATGGTTAAGATAATTCAGATTAATATTATTAATAGAGATTACCTAATTTAACCCTACTTTTATGATCATCCGTTAAGTTTTCCGTTAAATATTCTCTTCTCCGTTCCGTTAACTTTTAACTTACCCATTAATTTCTATAAGAAAGATATTAGGTTCGAACCTCATCTCAATCAAATTTGACATAATTAATGTAACCCCTCACTCATTCCAATAAGCTGCGAACCTACGTACCGGTTACGAACCGTAAGGATTTTTAAAGTATGTGTTCGGTCCCGATTGTCCTAAGGAATGAATTAGTAGGCACTATACTATTAAGCTTGAACTTCCTACGTGATTAAATTAGCCCGTAAGAGAGAAAATTTATTCCGACCCTTGTATCGCAGTATTTCGCGATATACCAAAAATTATCCGATTTTTCAAATTAGTGACGGGATTATTTTCAAAATAATTTTGGTTTCAAAATTCTTCCTATTTAAATTATTTTCCACCGAAACTATATCTGTTTTAATCCCGAACAGTCTAACCGAAGATATTTTCCCTACACCACAAAAATGTGACACTTGGCAACTCCCTACACCACATGTTATTATTTAAATATTTTTGAAGATGATCAAAATGGAAACTTGATCTCCAAGTTTCTTATTTCTTACCTTTTAAGAAACAATGTAGCTTGATCTCCAAGTTTCTTCATCCCTAAAGTGTTGCTATAAAAGGAGACTTGATCTCCCATTTTCTTCATTCCATACCCATTAAAGGAGACTTGATCTCCCATTTTCTTCATTCCATACCCATTTAAGGAGACTTGATCTCCCATTTTCTTCATTCCATACCCATTTGGCCGGACTTGATCTCCCATTTTCTTCATTCCATACCCATTTGGCCGGAATTTAGAGAGGAAAAAGGAGAGGAAAATTCTTCATCTTCTTCCTTGAGTTCAAGAAGCTTCATAGCCAATTTCTTCACAAGATCATCATCTATTCGGTAAAATTCCATTTTTATTCGGTTAAAAGCTTTGTTTTCTTCCCTAGAACCTAGCTATAGGTTAAGATTTCTTAAAATTATTGTTATGGTGGTATGTTTTGCCTAGGGATTTTGGTGAAAGAATTGAGTAAAGGAGAGGATTTAGCTATTGATGTTTAAAGGGTTTGAAGGAAAATCTAGCCTCTCAAGTTTCTTATCAAGTGGCTAGAATCCCATTAAGTGTTGATGAGAGTTTTGGTCTTCAAGGGTAAGATTTCATGTTCACTAAAATTATTATTTACCCCATATATATGTATATTGATATATGATATGATATGATATCAAAATTATGTGTTTTGCAAAATTATGTGCATTATGATGTTCATGTGATCACAAGTGCATTGCATAATATGTGTATGATTCTCGAATTATCGAGAATTGATTTTTACGGGTCAAACCCGTGTGTTGAGTAAATGCTTGGCTTGGAATTTTGGTGTTATGTACATATATGTACTAAGAATGATATATTCTTATGGAATGAATTATTGTGGAAAAAAATATGTCTTAAGAAATTATATATTTTTGAAGAAAATATTTATTATGAAGAAATGATATATTTTGGAAATTATATGTACATATTTAGTCTTGGAGAATAAGAATACTTGCTGTCGATCTGAGCCGGAAATAGGCTGCGGTCCAGATTATTATGAGCACTTAGGGCTGCGGTTTTATTTGCTATTGATATGAGAACCTAGGGCTGCGGTTCTATTGATTGAGTATTGGTGTGGGTTGTATCCCCAACTTGGTATTTAATCCTCCTTGACAAATATGTTATTTTGGGAAAAGTATATCTCCACATTATTTTGGAAAAGTATATTATGAGATAAATGATAAAAACCCAAGCCTATATTTTTCAGGGTGAAATGGAACTTACTTAGCTTATGCTAATTTTGGGATATACACCCCTTCGTTTTTGTGTTAAAATGATTTTTGCAGGTGAACATGAATAGGATGGAAGTGAGGTTGAGATTAGTCCATTTGAGGAGTAGGCATTTGGAGGATTTTATTATTTGGAGGAAATTTTGGTTGTATAATTACTTCCTTGTATTAAGTTGGACTTTGGATGAATTTTGATGTTGTAAGTTTAGCCTGTGCACTTAGAGTGGAGTTTGTCAAAGAGGTGATAGAATTCACTCTAGGTGTGGCGGTAACACCCATTTTCTGCTGGTTAGATGTGTAAGCTTCCGCAATATATTATTGGGATTTTGTATCAAATTTAAGATGTGAAAATCGGGGTTTTACAATTAAGTTTCTCACTCTATTTACTCTTATTAAATTAAATAAATTAGTAACTACAACAAAAAATGATACATATGTATTTCTTTAATTTAGAATTATGTGTCTACAATACCTTTATTTGAAAAAATTATTCATTATCAAAAAATTAAATTAAATAAGAGAAATAATTTCCTTAGTTATATTGTCTTTATTTTCTCTCCGGCAAAGATTCTTTACATTCAAATTTATCAATTGATATCCATTACATTATCCATTATCTTATTTTTACAATATCTTGTAATTAAATATCAAAGTTATAGTACAAAATAATGTTATATATTATTTACCAAGTATTTTATTAATACTATGAAAAATAATTTTAAAATAATTTGAAGCTAATTATATTAACTACTTGGGGATTGGTTGACAAAGAGAGTACTCAAATAACCCAACAAATTGAAGCGGAATCGCTCTATTTCACTCTTATTGAATTAAATAAATTAGTAGTTACAGCAAAAAATTATACATATGTATTTCTTTAATACCATGAAAAAAATTTTAAAAAAAAAGTAGTTTGAAACCAATCATATTAACTACTTGGGGGATTTGTTGACAATGAAAGTACTCAAATAACCCATTACCCAGCAAATTGAAGCGAGAAACTACCTTTTAATATCTTTGGAATATATAATATTTTAAATTTTCAAACTTTTATTAATTTATTTTTTTTTTCTTAAACTAGGGATTTCTTTATCCACAATTACTCATTCAACAATAATGGTTGAACCAAATGAACCCCAAGCACGGCTGGAAATCACGGAATTTCCGACCTCATTTCCGACCACCCAAAAATGGTCACAAAAAAGTGATTTTTTTCACTTTTCCGTCGAAGAGTTATGGAGGTCGGAAAGTGGTCTGAATTTCCGACCACTTATGAAGGGTGGTCGGACATTCCGACCACTATTTATATAGTAGTCGGAAAATTTTCTTTAAACTTAATTTTTAAAAATTAGAGTGTATTTCCGACCACCCTCCAAGTAAAGGCGGTCGAAAATGATTTTGACAAGTTTTAATTGTTTAAACATATTTTTTCCCGACGATCTTGGTGGTCGGTATTTCCGACCACATACCGACCACTTCTGAAATGTGGTCGGAAATACCGACCACCAAGTAAAGGTGGTCGGAATTATTTTATTTTTTTTATTTTTATATTTTAACTTGCATTTCTTCAACCGACCACGATGCTAAGAGTTCAATAGTCGTATGTTGATATGTTTTGATGTTCAATATAAACAAACAAATTAGCATAGGGTAACAACCATTTCACCATTCTTGTTGTAAAAAATAATACTATGCTGCCATTTGCATATACATGAACTCATTTTTCTCACTTGAACTCCTTAAAACCTTTATTCTTGTTAGGACTATATAATCATAGTTCTATTGAGAATCATAATTCTTTTGAGTTTCATAATCTCAGTTAATGTATTGTTATAGGGAATATACCTCGGACTTAATTACCTACCCATGCGTACTGAGCCCAAATTGGATCCAGCTCTATGCATAGGGAAGATAATTTTTCAATCGCTTCCGACTTCCTGATGGTACTCATTCGGCCCCGACTTGAAACTTAGGCTCTTTCTCAGTTTAGTAAGTTATTGGTTAAACACCGTTAGGCCTGATCCCGACCCCGTTACTTGCCCTAGACGTCGAGCCCACACGATAAATACTATAAGCTAAATTTAGATAATAATGTGAAAACCATCCGTTAATATAAACAACCACTTTAACATACCGTTGGGCAAATTAGAATCAAAGATGCTTCGAAACAATCCATTAACTACGAGATATTGTGCTAGGGTCGGATCCGGTTACAATCCGTTTACCTAGTCGGCTTGTTAGTTTAAGTTAGAGAGCTCGAAATACGTGCCAGAGGGTCATAGGTTCCTGACGAAGGTCCGAGAGGAAGGGTCCAGGCCATAACTCGAACTAAGGCCACGATTCGCGTGGATCAAGTGCGATGTGGGTGCATTGCCAGAGTGTCAACAATGGTTTCAGTGTATACTCCAACCTTTAGCTTTGTAACCTCTGATCTATTGTCTCGTGAACTGGGCTTAAAGTTGTAAACCAACAAGCAAACCCGTAAAAGGAATTAATTTCCATATATAAGAATGATTAGACATCTCCGTATTTACTACATCATATACAAATACATAGAATCATTTTCTAACTTAACTCCTTACAACATTTATTCTAACTTATATTACGTTAGCTGATAAAATGGTTGCATATAAAATAACCAATAAAAATAATAATAATAATAATATTATTATTATTGTTATTATGTAAACTTTAATATAATTTATATTTTATAATAATAATAGTCAACATCATAAATTATTTTTAATTATGAATATATAAATTTTAAAATGTTTTTATTTTGAAGGTGTTATTATTATTATTATTATTATTATTTTATTATTATTATGCTACAAAAAAAATAAATTGTGCCAAATTTTCACTCCAGTCGTGTATTATATTGTGTATTGTTTTCTTGAGTACTATTGACTATATTACTATGTAGTATATGTCCAGCTATGTCGTTGGACCATCATGAATTTATAGCAATTATACATTTTGAATTAGTATATAATTATAATAACAATATGTCAATTAGTATTGAATTGATTTTTAATCTAATTGTGTGATTTATAAATTAATTTAATTTATTTTATTTTTTAATATGGATATAAGAATTGGGCGGTAATTATTTTAACCAAAAATAAAAATAAAAATTTAGGCGGTATTTTTTTATTTGGGTTGGCGCCTCTCGCTCACAAGAAAAGGAGAATAGAACTAGACATATCAATACACCTCCAGTAGACAACACAATTGACACAAACAAACCCTAGATCTGAAAATTTGAAATCAAAATCTGTTGTCTTCTTCGCCTCAACCAGGGCAAGACGCAGCAGCGAGCAGCCCTCCACGATCGCCAACTCTCGTATCTCGCCTCTTCTTCCCATTCTTCCGTTCATTACCGCCGACCGCGAACCAGAAGCCATTGTTGCCATCGCCCGTCCACCGTGAACCCGCGACTGGAGCTCCACAGACTGCCGTCGGAAGTGTTGCTAGTCCCCGGAAGGATTTGCCGTGCCGCCAGAGTAGGTTCCGCCGACTACTATTCCTGCTCCAATTCCGATTTCAGGTATCCATATAGTTACATGCAATGTCTTTTGTTTTGATTTTTTGGGGCTAGGGTTAGAGAGTGCGAGGGTTAAGCTGCTTTGATTAGTTGGGGTTGAATTGATGGTTCTATCAGTTACTGCTTTGCAAAGTGAATGGAGATTGTTGACCAGTGAATTAATTGATTGAAACTAAGTCAAAAGTAGTGTGCAAAATTTTGTTAATAGTGCTCTAAAAGATGAAAATGTTCAGTGAAGTCATGCAAATCAAGTGTTTAAATGGAAGTGTGAGAACAGAGATAGGTATTATATCTGCTTGCTCTACCATTTGCTCACCCATATATAGACAACATATTTTATATATCAGGCATTGTGCAGCTTCATTACTAGTTTATTTGGCAGTCATGGGTGATCAACTCTATGCTTCTTGAGCAGTGCTGTTATTTGGCATCACTGAGGTCTAACTTGTGGCAATGAATCCCCAATCTTCTGAAGTACCAAATCAAACACATATATAGTAGAGGCAGTGTTTGTTTCCATTATTTCATCCTTGATGTAGTACTGCATTTAAATAATCTAAAATGAACATTGAATTTGTTGAATCTAAAATGCTAATCCTTGTGGTGGCAGTGTAAGTGTCTTTAAAAGCTTCAATTCTGCAATTTAGATTATAAATAAGGGCTTTTGAGTGTGAAAGGTTCCTGCTTTAATACAAATCATTTCATTTCATCTTATTTTGAAGAATGTAATGTCATTTACTCACTGCTCTACCTCTGTTGCTCTAGTTGATCTTTGCTAGTATTAAGTTAGGAGTTACTTTGAAGAGTTTGCTGTATCTGGTGTCAAACAATTTGATGGATTATTTCCTTCTCAGTTTTGTTACCAAATTATTTCCTTCTCAGTTTTGTTACCAAATTATTTCCTTCTTAGTTTGTTGTATCTGATGTCAAACATACTTGTACTACCTAATTAATTAGTCTTGATTTTATGCCTGTACAGTGTAGCAGACTAGCAGAGGGCACTGGGCAGAGGCGCAATATGAAGTGGAAGTCAAAATTGGGGTATGTTTCTCTGCTAGAAGTCATCTTGTGTTGGTCTCCTTTCTTCTAGTATCTTTTTTTATTTTATTTGTGGAAGGCTTATGTGGGTGTTTTGTTTCAGATAAAGGCTGTATGCTAAGTAATGAATTGTTGGTTGTGTATGTATTATTATGATGAAGGAAAACCAGAATGCATGCTATCACAGGGAGGTAAGGCTGTTTTAATAAAATCTGTTTTATTGCATGTGTTTTCTGCTATTACAATCTAAGAGTTGCTACCTTTATTTTGACTCTACTATTTGAAATTTATTATTTTTTGTGATTGTTTGCAGATTGAGTTCACACTTCCTCCTATGGTCCAATGTTGGTGGCAATATGCAGATAATAGTTTGCAGAGATGTAATAGTTTGGAGATTAAATAAGAAGTTAAATTCTATAATGTTTTAAATTTTCAATTGTATATTCATGAAATGTATATATGTTTTTCAACAATTATTTTACCAACTTGCAACAAAAAAATAAATAAATTATATATATATATATATATATATATATATATATATATATATATATATATATATATAATATTCATTTCACTACGGAGGGATCTCTATAGTGAAATGATTTTTTTTAATTTGTTGCCTCCAGTTTCCGACCACCGTGGTGGTCGGAAATTTCGACCCCCCGATGGTCGACAATCCGGACAAGCCTGGTTGTTCTGTTGGTCGTTTTATTTCCGACGTTTGGAGAAAGTGGTCGGAATTTGCGACCACTTCCACGTGTGGTCGGAATATGTGACGAAGGGTTTTCCGGCCACCCAAATTGGTCGGAAAAGTGGTCGGAACAGGCATTTCCGACCTATTTAAGGCTATTTCCGACCACTTTTAGTTGGTCGGAAATTTGATGATTTCCAACAGTGAAGCAGAACACCTAAAGGAAAGTCCATAGCTCTTATATCATAATCTCATTGCATGACGTCATCTATGCTACCAACAATAAACGAATTGCAAATAACACTACCAACAAAAAGGAAGAGAACAAATAGTAAAGATGAAGACAATGACAATGTTACTCAAAAGAGAATTAAGAACACTCAGAAAAATTCAAATTAAAAGTAATATTTATTTAGACTATCATTTTTAGACCAAATATTTAGACTATCTCTTTTACAAGGTTGCAATGAATTTTCTATATTATCTTGGATTCATATACTTTGAGTTAGATATTTAAATAAAAAATTCGACATTTAATTACCCATATATAAACTTCTCATATAAAATCTTGCATTGATATACTTTCAAATATTTATTTAAACATAAACATTGGGCATTAACCCATACGCGCAATGCGCGTATAAAACTAGTTTACCCTTATAAGTAACAAAAATTTTATTCTTGATTAGTATTACATTTGAGCATATAAGTATTACATTTATATCTTGACCCGACCCGTCCCGTCTCACGGTGAGATGATCTCACACAAGTTTTTGCCAAAAATTAATTGATAAATGTTACGTGACAATTTTGTTTAGTAAAATATTTAATTATATTATGAATAAATCAATGATCATTATTAAAATTGATTGGTAATTCTATTTAGTAAAATATTTAATTATATTATTAATAAATTAACCATTATAATTAAAATCAATGATAATTATAAATGACTAGTCTATTTAGTGAAATATTTAATCATATTATTAATAAATCCACAATTAAAGTAATGGCTTCACGGCTTCACGTATGATTAACATATATTTACTGTTGGTTATACAAATAATAATGTATCTAATTGGGAACAATTAACAATATAATGTATCTAATAATTAATTAAGAATGTGTAAGGAAATTAGATATATAATAATTAAGTAATATAAATATGTTTAGGAATGTAGGTATATTTTGCTAATTAGAAATAAAAAAGTTTCCTAATAAAATACAAATCTTAGATATTTTGCAAAAAAGGACCCGATTAATATTGACTTTATTTTTTAATGATGTGACATCTTCTTACTAACCGCCGTTCTAAAGCATTTATACATCGGCGGTGCATCAAATATTAATCCAGTCTTCTAATTAATAAAACATTGGAAGAGTTGAAGTAGTCAAAAAAGCGGAAGAGAATGATGAGTGTAAGATGTGTACATAAATAACGGCAGAAGTATCTAAATTTAGCAGGGAGTTGACGTACGCATAGCTTCTCCCTGTTTTTAGCAGAGAGTTGACGCCTAAAGAGTAAAGCCTAACGTTATATCTTCTTCGGTCTTATTAATTTGTGTGTTTTATTTCTCGTCCACTCCTTTGATAAAATCCCACGTGCGCTAACTCAATCTTTTCAAGTCCAAATGTTGACTAAAACTAAAACGTAGGACCATCAGATTGCTGCACTCACACAGGCCGGCCCCCTCGATCCAAACCTCTCTCCCTCCCTCCCTCGCCAATCATCAAGCTTTTTAGTGTTCTTTCCATATATTCCTTGTTTTTTCATCTCAAGAAAGTGAAAGAATTGTGTTTGTTTGTGGAAAATTGTTGAGTTTTTCTTTTGCATTTTTCATTGATTGAACGAAAAGGAAGAAAAGAAACAAAAGGTTATTCTTAAGTAATGGTCGGTAGGGGTGTTAATGCAGACCGGTCTACCTTTTAGACTAGCTCTATCGTAGGGCGATTTAGAACTAGATAGCTCGCTAGTTTCGGTCCCTTTGACACCCCCTAATGGTCGGTAATCACAATTATTTTTATTGTTGAGCATATAATGTATACAATATAGATGTTTATTGTAATTATCAGTTTAAATTTTCAATTAAGACGAAATACATATTTTATTTTGGTATTAAAGTTGGACCCTACAATCGGCACATGTGAGAAGCCTATTGACCATATGTGTACCCCAACATTAATTTAGATGGAACACATCCTACATTATTATACATGTATTATTGAGTATGATCCAATTAATTTTAGTGTGCATATATAGTTAGAGTAGGTTATATGTGAAATCGTCTCACGCGAGACATGTAATACTTTTTAATTAAAATGTAATAATTTTCATGAATTCATAAAAAAGAATGACATTATAGCTAAAATGTATTACAAGACTTACCTAGATGGTTTTATGCAAAACTTATTCCCTTAGCTATTCAGGGTTAGGAAGGTTGTTCGGTCATTTTTAGGAAATAAATTATTTGATCCTAAGTTATAATTGCCTTGTAAATATAAATAGGCAATTCAACTATATCAATTTAGATTTTTAGTTAAGAAAAAAATATCATTTAATTTGGTATTAGAACTGGATCCATATAATTGACACACATGAGGGCCTGATGAGCATTGTGTTGTCTTATCATTTGAGACCAAACACATTCTTCAATTAATATACATGTGTTATTGGGTGTGGTCCAATGAACTTTGATATCTTTAAGACTTTAAGTAATCTCTGATTTTTAGTAATCATATTTTTCAATTGGTTTTAGTAAAGTTCTAAACCAATTAAACCGGTTGAAACTAAAAAATTAACAAAAGAAAATATGAAGAGACAAATATGCATGCCCTTACTAAAAATAACAAAAGTAACGAGAATAACTGAAAGTGTCCAAAAAAATAGTATGGCCGTATGGGATGTTAAATAACAAAAAAGAATAGTATGTGACTAAATTTAGAACTACCACCAAAAACAGTGAGCCTCCGTGGGATTAACTCTGAAAATTATTCGATCACTTTTAAATTATAAATTATTTAAGGATCGGATATGACTCTCTAGCTTGCTAAATACAAATGCTTGCCTCTCTTTATTATTATTATTTTTTATTTTGCTTGTCTCTCTTTATATTACAAAATAAACACATGTTTATTGCACTAAATATACTTCTTGACGGTGACTGTGATGGCTACAATTAATGTGTGCTGCTCATCTTATCGTTGATCTGATCTAGTAAACGTTAGGAGTGGCAAAATCTTTGACTTGTTCCCCAAATCATATAACCAACCAATCATTTGATCTTCTTCTTTTTAATTCTTTTTTATTATTCTTTATAAATTGCTATCGACAGGCACAACAGTACTATTTTGTATCAACATAAGTCGGAAAAGCTGCACTGAACTAAGTCGGAAAAGCTGCACTGAGTTATGTTTAAGTAATAATGTATTAATTAAGGGTCACACTTGTGTGAGACCGTCTCACGGATCCTTATTCGTGAGACGGGTCGGGTCAATGCACCATGCAAATGTCATATTTATATGTGCAAATCTCACACTTATATGCTCAAACATAACACTAATAAAAAATACAATTTTTGTTACTTATAAGAGAAAAAGTAATACATTTTTCAAAATAAGTAATGTTGACAAGTGCCTCTCACTTATAAGGACAAATATAATACTTTTGAGAAAAAATGTAACACTTTTAAATTGAAATGTAAAAGTACTGTATTTTCCCTTAAAAGTATTACATTTACCCTAATAAGTAACAAAAATTTTATTCTTCATTAGTATTACATTTGAACATATAAGTATGACATTTGTGCATATAAGTGTTACATTTGCACTTTTGACCCGACCGGTCTCATGGTGAGACGGTCTCACACAAGTTTTTGCCATTAATTAAATAATTTAATCAATTAATAGATTTCTTTATTTTCTTCAAAACGTTTTCTTTAAAACGTAGACTTTATATTATTATTTTTAATACTATTGACCCTATCAACCTTACGAAGCACAAAAAGTAAGTATCACTTTCACTAAAACTCAAACCCTTGACCTCTTATTTGGAAGAGCCACTTCATACAACTAGATCACAATGTCATTGACACATTAAAAGAAATTGTTACAAAATTTTGTAAAACATTATCTAAAAAGCTCTTGAATTAGATTAGTGTGTGTTATTATTGTTAATTACGGAGTATTTTCTAACAATAATTAAGATTTTCACTTATTTCATTAAAGCGTATTTAAAAATTCCTAATTCATTAATAGATTTATCTTGAATAATTATTCTTTTTAATTTAGAACACTAAAATTAATTAAAAATATATATTCTTGCCTATTAGTTTAGGTTGCTTTAGATCGATGGGATGTGTTATGTGTATATAATGATTTCCTCGGAATTCATGTCCCAAGTTTTATGTTTCCTAGTATGCTTCATGCAACTTTTCAATTACTGCTGCTCCCAATCCAACAAAAATATTTGATATGCATGTTTTAGGCAGCCATAGCATTATGGTGTTTCATGGTTCACAAGCATATTATTGTTCATAATAATATAATAACATAGTATAATATTGCAGCCACCATGAATCTGTGATTGAATATTAGGTATCAAATTGATTCAACCAACTTAATCTAAAAAAGATAATTCGTAGTTCTATATATAGAGCAGTTCAAACTCGAAAGTCCAAGTTTTAGGTGTACATGAAGTACCATTAATAGTATTCAATTCTTGGAAGGCTTATTATAAATAGAAGGATATGAAACTCGAAAAAAATCTTCCATCTCTTGTATTGTCACTCTTCATTCCGTTTTCATGACAAATAATTATACTTAAGTCTTATGAAACATTAAGTTAATATATAGTATTTAATTTGATAGTAAATCACGATTATGTATTATTTTATTAATCCACTTAAAGACTCTTTTGTGGCATTTTATGCACTAACACAAATGGCATTTTATGCCCATGCCTGGAGTTATCTCACAGTAGATGAAATCACACCGATATGTTAAGGATTCTGCATTTACGTTAATAATTAAAAAAACAGTACAATACAATACAGAAAAACATATAAGAGCTATATAGAGTAATACTTAGAAGACTAATTGAAATACACTACTAGAGTTCTAATAACACCTTAAACCAGTTAGCTTGATAATCGCCTCTATCAAACAACACTTAATATTTTGAGAAAATACAGTGTAAATAGGCTTGAATTTGACCTTTCTATCTTTTAATTTGTGTTGTTACTGTGTCATTTTGATGGAAAATAATTGTACTTGAGTTTTACCAAGCATTAAGTTAAGAATATTTGATAGTCAAATTTCGATTTATTTATAGATTCTCTTATTACAATTTATATACTATCTTTAAAATCTTAAAATTGACTAAACTCGTTAAACTTACATTCAAATTTTTAACTTATAATATTTATATTTTTTAGAAAAACTTTGATTTATATTAAAAATTTGTAATCACAATTCGAATGTTTGCTCTAAGTGAAGCCGGTTGGCTAGTAGGAATTCTAATACGTGGGTTTGTTGTCGGATGGTGATAGATGATATGAGATGGGCACTAAAGCTAGGAAGCAAATCAGGTGGAGTTGAGTGTGGGTTAGCAGCAATAGCAGCAGTGCAGCAAGCCGCAATTGCAGGTATATATTGATGGGTGCGGTGGCACAAAGTGGCGTTGACACCGCAGGCGGTGGCACGGCTGGGCGTGATTGTGGGAGTCGGTGTGTTCCTTCTCACATTAATATAATATATATGCTGCAATTGCATTATTGATGGGGCCTCGTTGGATTTATGCATGTGGGCTTAAAGTCCAATTATCATTTATTTATTTATTTTTAAATCTAAGTTTCCTGACTTCGCTCGAAATAAATTTCACAAACTAAACTAGGAATAATGTTCATATTGGTCACTACTGAACGTAACCTGAAAGTGCAATTACGTCACTGAACGAAAAAAATGTGCAATTAGACCACTGAATACTTCAAATGCATTACCTTCCATTTCATCAGGTTGCCTGCTTACATGGATGATGAGTTGACATTTTAAAATATTTTATAATAATAAAAATTAAAAATTAAAAATTAATTGAAAATATTTAAAATAATATTTAAAAAATATTTAAAAATTAATATTAAAAAATAATACAAAATTAATATAAAAAAATAAAAAAATTAATATTTTTTAAAATTTATCTAAATTTTAATATTTATTAAATAATAAACTTTAAAAATAAAAATTAATTTAAAATATTAAAAATTAATATTAAAATATTAAAAAATTTAAAAAATTAATATTAAAAATGTTAAAAATAATATTTAAAAATTATTATTTTTAAAATTTTTAATTTTTTATATTTATTATTAAAAAATTATTTTAAAATTGCACATCACCATCCATGTAAGAAGGCAACTTGATGAAATGGAAGGTAACCTGCTATCAGGTGAAATTGCATGCATTTGGAGCGTTCAGTGGTCTAAATGCACATTTTTTCGTTCAGTGGCCTAATTGCACTTTCAGGTTACGTTCAGTGACTAATTTGAACCTTATATCAATCATTATTTCATGGTAATCATTATTGTTAGTTGTACTGTGGAACATGATCTGAGTTTCATTAAATAAAGATATTGACTCAAAAAGATATTGTCGTTAAGTCTTAACGGAGCTCTATAAATGAAACTACAGTTCATCTCAAAAGATATTGACTCACATTTGTTTTTATATTATCAAATGAAACTGTAGTTATATCAAAATAAAACTGTACTTGTGCTGAAAGGAAATCGTAGTGTATATAAAAGGAAACTGAACAATAGTTTTACATATTTGAGTGTATATTGTCCAATGAAACTATAGTTATATCGAAATGATATTGTAGTTGTGTTGAAATGAAACTGTAGTGTATTATAAAAGAAATTGTAGTTGTGTTGAAAGGAAACTGAATAATAGTTTCACATATCTGAGTCTATAATATCGACTGAAACTGTAGTTAAATTGAAAAAAATTGTAGTTGTCTTGAAAGGAAACTACAGTATATATAAAATGAAACTGAATATGTAATCCAAACGACATCATTTTTATGCATGGACCACAATCCATTGTAGACCACGGTCCACAATAAAATTTGCGCATTATCAGCTGTGTGAATCATAATATATAGCAAATAATATACTTTTAGTATATTAAAAATATACATTGTATTCATGGGATGTACATTATCTGTGTGCTGAATGTACATTATATTGTATAATGTAGATTCAGTACACAAATAATGTACATTTATTAGTATATTAAAAATATATACTTTTTATTATGGTTCACACAATAATTTGTCATTTCCAAGACCATGGTTCGAATAGTTGTGTGGACCATAAACAAAAGGTTCATTTTTAATATATTAAATGTACATCATTTGTTTACGGAAGATTGTTCATTATTTGAAAGTATATATTATTTTAGTACTAAAACTAAAAGTACATTATTTTTTATATTACCAAATAATGTACAATCAGTACATAAATAATCTATTTTTAGTATATTAAAAATGTATCATTTATTCATGGTCCATAGAAAATTTTGCTCTAAACTATATTATGGTTCCCATAAATCCGCTCCAAGCCATGAGGAGGTGATTAGGATCAAGTGCTTACCATAACGCCAAAAGTACCAACAGAGATAAATCAAGACAATTTAGTTTCGAGACTCAACGCTAAATTGTACACTTCTGCGCACAAAGATCCAATCCAAATCCAAACCTTAATATTCGTGGCAAGAATCGAACCCTCCTTACAACTGAAGCCTGGAAGCAATCAAGCAAGTCGTAAGTCAGATTTATCACCCATTAGACTAATGCCCTAAAAGCATCATTGTTTATATATAGGCTAGGCTACTTGTCCAAAATTTTATCTCCTTAATTTTTTCATTTTTTTTATATCACTAGACCAATCCTCGACAATGGTGCCATTTAATTAAGAGTATTTTTTTTATAAAAGTGAGTAATTGTCGTTCTCTTGAATGATAGATGTAAACTTATATATGTTTCTCTCAAGCACAAAGTACTAAACCTCAATAGTAATATATAACCCTAACAGGTTTGTAACTCTAAACAAGCCTCACAATGGTTTAAGAAGTTTGGTCACAAAAGTTTAGGTGTGAGAATAAGTGTCAATGACCACTCTAAGATAGTCAAACTAACGATGAAAACAACAAAACATTGAATTACACACGTACACAACTGCTTCATCTAATTAATAGAAAATGTGATCTCATAAAACCATTGTTCACAGCAAAGTATACAACAAGGTGTATGTTCCCCTTTTTACACTTTAGAAATGATCATCCCTGATGTTCAACAAAAATAAGAAGAGGAAATATAACATATAACAATGTAGGAGATGATAATTCTCCCACTTTCCACATATTAGAAGTGCGAGCAAAGAAGGTGCAACAAGGTATGACAATTAAAAATTCAAAGTAAAAGAGAGTAGAAAGTAAAGAACTCCCTCTTCTTTACAAGGGAGTTCAGTATATGGTGAGGTGAATGAAAGGGTATAAATGGCAAAACAAAGAGTCAAGACTCCCCGAGTGTCGGTCTCTCAAGGAGGACAGATTGGAGTTGAGTAACGTATTGGCATTTAGAAAGTCAGGAGAAAAGAGTTGCGTGAATGATCAAGATTGAAAAGAGTACTCATCAAAAGGGTATAAAAACTAATAGACAAACTATGAAAGGGAAACGGAGATTGGGACTCTTAGCTAGCATGCATGGTCGACTCTACTAATGGATTTGTAAACAATATGATTTGGACTCGACTAGGGAGTTTACGGCATATCACCGAGTGGCGTTACACTCGGACTCCCACATCCTCAGTTGTTTGGGGCATTTCATCGAGCATGTTGTCTACCACTCCTCCCGGATATAGGGCAGGGATGTGGATGAGTTGGACTCGTGAGAGGCCGCTATCGCGCACACACTCACTTTCACGAGTTTGCTTCCTAATGTGGCCACACTTAGGCACAAAGCATATCAAACATCAACCACACAAGCTTTTGAATCTAAATGTATCAAGCTTACAATTTTCAAGAAATTTCTTAACAAAACAACCACACAACTAGCTTTGGGGCTACCAATCCCCTATCTAACCTAAGCAAACATCATAAGAAATGTCAAAAGGAAGCAATGAAAGATTGAAAAGAAATAACAAATGAAATTAAACTAGATAAAGTAAAGACGAGTTACCATTCGAAGCTAAGAATCCTAGTACATCTTTGCTTTCATCATCTAGCTAGATCTACCATTGGAGAATCAATCTAAGTTAAGGGATAATGGGGGTTTTCCCCCAAAGGGGAGAGAACAAAGAGATTTCAGATCTAGAAAATTAGGGCTCCCCTCTAAAAATGCAGGGGAAGGGTTTAAATAGCCATCATAAATAAAGTCAAAATCCCGAGATTGCCCTTAATGGCCGATCCATGCTGCATCCACGCGTGGATGGGGGCGTGGACGCGTACTGGAATTGGTCTATGCTCCCTTCACGTGTGAAGCCCTCGTGGATGGATCCTGCATGGTTGCTTCTTCGTTTGTTGCTTCCTTTTGGCCTTGGATCCCGTTCCGTTCTGTGGAAATGACTTCAAAGCATGCCCTAAAGTTGAATTAGAAATTTTGATCACATCAGAGTCTTTTACGCATGAAATTATTACAAATGGGTGACAAAACTACATAATATTGTCCTATAATTGACACTCAACTCGACTATTCTTGGCACTTATCAGTAGGCCAAGTTCCTATTGTCTCCTCAATAATATAATATGCTACGTACAGCTACAATACGAACCCTTTAGAGACAAGATTTCAGAGGTCAAGTAATTTTTTGACAAATAGAATCTCTTGAAGGGTGCTATGGGACACTTCCCAGAGTACAAAAAGCTTTACACATTTGGCAACAAAAGCAAACAAAAAAACATTTATAATCATGGTATAACAATTACAATATTGAAAAGCAATATGTAATTAAAACTTCAAAACATACACAGATGTTTAACAATAATCATTTATCAATACAAGCTCAACTAATAAAAGACATAAAGCTACACACCATTCACCTGTGAACTTAGGGTAATAAACTCAATCAGTCGGATAGTCCTGCAAAAATTCAGTAAGAGAACTTCTATTCATGTATTGAATAATGGAAAATTATTTGATTAATAATTTGTGTTTATACTAGTGTATTATGCCATTTGACATGTTAGAAAATGTGTATATTTTGGTTTTGGATAAGATTTCTAAAAATAAAATATTATTAAATGAGTGCTCACCACTTAAATTAATGTCCGAAGGCACCTAGTGATTTTTACAAACATGATGAAAGGAGATTAATGCAAGATGAGAATTACCTTTCTTTAAGATTTCTAGAACTTCATTCGAAACATCTTCTGTAATAAACTTTTTCTTTAAATGCTTGTAATACATTAGCCTTATTATTAGTTTCTCTATAAATAAGATTGTTATTAATCACAAAGAAAAAGGTGAGCAGTATAACATAGATAACTATTAGCAAATTTCTCAACATTTCAAATCTTATACACCATCTCATATAAAAATTTAAATGATAGACAAATTAAAGTTGTTTGCAGTGCTTAGAAGTTGTAATTAATACCTGTATGTGTATCTTTAGCAGTAAGAGTAGGCAGATCTATACGAATTTGAGAAGCATGTAGAGTGAACAATAACTCAGCCAAAGTTGCAGAATTATATTATTCATTATGCAAACAACATCCTCTACCTGCACAACCCATTAGAAGCTTAAATTCACAAAACTCATCATCTTATCTAACACGTACTATGGCAAATTCAACTAACGAATATTCTCATCAAGACAGCTATCAGACACCATTTATCAAAGAAAATTCAACTAACAATGGTAAAACAATGAATTCCATAATCACTGACCCATCATTGGCCTGGCCAATCTAAACCAGCTCTGGCAATAACTTGTCTTTAGCTCATGCTTCTTGAGATGAGTGACTGACTAGTTTCTGCATGCAAAGTGCCCAGCGTGAACTGCTGCATGATCTTTAATTTCTTGAAAAATTTTCAAGTTCAAAAACACTAACCAATGATAGCTTCAAGCTAATTACACTATCAGCAAATTGAAGATACATTACATTCATTCACAGTACAATCTCTCAACTCATTCTCCAAGTCCAATCTCTCAGCAGAAACACTAAGCCCAGATAAAATGAACAGAAGCAAAACTAAAGGGATAAGAGGAAGTGGGAAGCATAAAAAAATACCTGTTTCAACGCCACACTCACTGTCGCTGCTGCCGAACCAGATCTAGGTTATGCAGCGGTCACAATTTTAGTCCACCTTACTTAATTTTACCAAATTACGATCACTATTATTTAATGTGTTCCACATTTAGTCCATCGTTAGTATTTCCGTCCGTCAAGAGGTCGTCTACTCCAGAGATTTTTTAGTCTTTCTACGCATTATCTCTTCGCCTTACATACTGATCCCTCCATGGATCTTCTTCATCTCCTCTCATGCCTTGCAGGCTTCATTTTGAGGCCTTCTTCGTTTTACTATACATTAGAATAATAAACCCTAATAATAAGAACAGAATTGAAACTTGTTATTACCCCGATCATCGTCCACATTCCCATCCTCAACAGCCAAAATCAGGTTCTCTCCTGGACTTTGGGAGAGATGGAGGCCCGTTCTTATCGTCAATATAACCCTCAAACTTAAAACCCCGAATCTGGCCGCCGAATCAGGTGGGGAATTTGGAGGCGTCAAACCGATAGATGGCGGATGCCGCTCTCTCCCAACTAGGAGCTTCTCGTAGTAGGCGACCATGTCATTGCCGAAGACGGATACGAGCCCCATCCCGGTGATGCCGACGTGCTTCTTTGGGTCTTCCTCCCACTTGGGGCGGCGGAGGCGGAAATGACGCGGAGACTCCTAGGGAGCGGCCTGACGGAAACTCCAGAGGGGAAGTGCGACATCATCTTCCGAAGTGGGTCGAGCAGCGACGGGCGGAGCGCAGTGGAGTTGAGCGCTTGCATTTGTCGTGGCGGGAGAAGGAGAGATTTTCGATGTGAACGAGGCGGATCTTATAGTGGTAGTATGCAAGACTGAGATGCGTGTATCCTGGCCAAAACATGAAAAGACCAAAAAACTCCTATATTGGATGGCAACTTGATGAAAAATCTAAATGTGGACTAAATGTGAAACACGTAAAATAAGGAAAAAGTGTCAAATAGGCCACTGAACTTATAAAATAATAGTGGTTGCAATGTGACCAAATTAAGTAAGGTGGACTAAAATTTGACACGCCCTTATAACAATAGGACCAAATTAAAAATGAAATTCAGTCTTATTTTAATTATTAGTGGATCAGTTGTTAGTTAGTGGGTTAGTGGTATTGTTAATTAGTGGGTTAATGGTTATGGTTAGTGGTTAGTTTCTAGGAAATTTGTTTATGTATTGCACTATAAATAGTTGTACCTAGTATGCAAAATCATCAAGGAAAATTCATTCTGAATATTGTGTACTCAAGTTTTTCTTTCGTTCTTCTTCTACAACTTCGCGAATATATTATAGATATATCATATTTAATATACTTTTACATTTAGTATCAGAGTCAGTCAACCTTCCAACCTCAAGATATTTCTTGTAATTAAATATGACAACAAATTTCAATATTGTATAGTCGGATCCCAAATTGGATGGTACAAGTACTCTTAAAAAAAAAAGTAGTTGCAACATACAAGTATGACATTTACTGACAAAGTTACATACTGAATTTTCACAATTTACATATTGAATATTCAATAGGTAAATTGTGATTTACATACTAAACGTTCACAATTCAAATTATGAACATTCAGTACCTAAACTGTGTATTTTGAACACGAATTTATCTTACCAGGTGGACCCGAGTCCATGGTATAACTATTGCTTTTATTTATCAACTGTACTATGTATAGAGTTGGGTCACTTGCTTTATTTTCTTCTTTGTTATTCATCAACTGTACTATATATATAGAGTTGGGTTGGGCAATTTTAGTAGAAATAATATAATGAATATGATGAGCAGCCTTAGCATTGCAATATTTTGTTCAGCAGTTTTCTTGGCTTATTGGGCCTGGAAAACCTTGAGCTGGTTATGGTTTTAGCCGAAGAAGTTGGAGAAGAGACTCAGACAACAGGGTTTCAATGGGCCTGGAAAACCTTGAACTTATAAGGGAGATATTCTCCAAATACACTGTGTTTCAGAAGCCTCCAAGTAACCCAATGATTAAACTGCTATCCTATGGACTGGCCTCTTTTGAGAAAGCTAAGATAAATGGGTTAAGCACAGAAGACTTCTTAATCCAGCTTTTCACGCAGAAAAACTGAAGGTGATTTCTTATTCTATCAAATTCATGGTTAACTGTGCTAAACAGATCGTTATTTTGTTAGAGATATTAGATACTCCCTCCGTCCCATTTTATGTGTCTGGTTACCGAACGGAGCTTGACTGAAATTATTTTTAATCCAAATTTTTATAATATTAAGTTTAGTATTCATATATAAAATTTATATTTTTAGAAACTACACTAAAAGTACTATTAAACACAAAAAATCAAATTTAAAAATAAGTAAAGAATATTAAAGAAAATAAACAAAGAAGAATAAGTTGGTTTGACCAATGAATAGTAAGTATGACAGATAAAATGGGACAAAGAAAGTATATGTATGGCTACTGTTAGTTTGACTAGGCTGTAACTACTAATATATTGTATAGGTATAGATTAGCATTTCCGATGACGTTGTATTATCTATACTCTCGTAGGATTGAATCAAACAACTACCTTTTACAGATTCACTTGGTATCAGATAGCAATAGGTTTTTCCTCACCCTCTCCACACCACATCATGTCACTCACTCCTCTGAACACACAACCACTGCCGCCTCCCCACCGGCTCCGGCCACCACCACCCCAAATTATCTTTTTATAATTTTATTAAATTTTATTTAATATTTATTTAATCATGCAATAAATAGTATCTAATTATTACCTTGGGTAAGGTGAACGTACCTTTAGAAACCCTCATCTGCAAGATGGGAGCCGGGTTATCAAATTTCAAAATAGTGGTTATAGTTAAGATACGTTACTGATAAGAACTCATTTTTAACTTCTTAAGTATAGTCATTTCTTTTTCAACCAAGTCGTTTGAGACTAATCAATCACATCGTTAATTAATTAAAAGTTTGACAAATTGAGATACGGAGCACCAATTGATATACCATGGACCCAAATTCATATCTTTAAGTATAGTCATTTCTTTTTCAACCAATTCGTTTAAGACTGATCAATTACATCATTAATTAATTAAAAGTTTGACAAATTGACATGCGGAGCATCAATTGTTATGCCATGGATCCGAATTTATATCTTTAAGTATAGTCATTTCTTTTTCAACCAATTCGTTTGAGACTGATCAATCACATCATGAATTAATTAAAAGTTTGACAAATTGACATGCGGAGTACCAATTGTTATACCTTGGACCCGGGTTCATATCTTTAGTATAATCATTTCTTTTTCAACCAATTTGTTTGAGACTGATATTAAATTAATTAAAAGTTTGACAAATTGACATGCGGAGCATCAATTATTATACCATAGACGATGATTCATATTGCATTGTGAATCCTGATACAAAAATTTTGTACCTTTAGTTAAGACATTCTGTACAGCTAAGTATTTCTATACATGTAAACAAATAACTTGATAATTGTTAACACATAATATGATATTTACACACGCACAGAATCTATTAGCTACATGTACAATCGTACAAAATATATCAACTACAAATACAAAATTTAAAGGCTATGTTAGGATACAATGTAAAGTATACCGGTCCATGGTATAATTTGCGGCGGAGCACCATGATGGAATATGCAAAGAGTAGTTTATTCGTAGATATAGCACAGTAGTTGATTGGTAGATATAGCACCGTAAATATTAAAATTAAGTCGGAAATGAAAACAGTTGGATGGTGCAAGCTTTTATTCATAAATGTAGATGTAATATACAAGAATTAGTAATCTAATGCGGTAGTTCAAGTGACAAATAAACTCTTTTTGTGAGAAAGAATTAGTAACTTTTGCGGATAATTTCACTCGGACCCATAAAAGATTAAGAAAGAAACCATGAATACATCATATCCCTCTTATTTCAATACTAGTTTTTGTACATGTGATGCATAGGAGTAAATGTCCAATGAATTATTATTATATTAAAATAATTCAAAAAACAATAACAAATTAAACGACATATATAATTTATATTATATTCTATGTATATGTATTTACAATAGATAGATGTTTGTCTAGTTAAAATATTGTAAGCGACTAATTTATATGTGATGAATTATATAATTTTCTCCAAGTTTTCTTGTGTTGATTAGGTATATATTACAATTGGCGAATATATAAATAATAATTAATAAATGATAGTTCACAGGAAAATATATTTGGTTGAATATAGTATTTAATAATTAGGTATATTATTTTGGTAAGTGATGTATTCAAATGAAATTAGGTAATTGATTGATTGATTAATAATTATTTAACATAATACTTAATAGCTTTTCAAAAAAAAAAAACATAATACTTAATAGTGTAGGGGAAATTTTGTTCAAAATTTTAACATAATGTATAACTTGACAGTACAATTTTGTTCGAAAATATTAGGTAATTGATTGACTGAAACTACAAGAAAATTGTCCATTCGTGAGAGATAAAACCGTCACTAAAAGTTCAAAAATCATCATAAAAGATTTTTAATGACGGGAAATTTACCGTCGTTATATCTTCCGTGGATAAAAACAATTAATGACGGGATAATAGTATATTTACCGTCACTAAAATGTTTTTTTTTTGTGACAAAGAATCCCGTCACTAATACAACTATTTACTAACATAATTCTTCTCATATATTCTTTTAATGATAGAAAATCCGATCATTAATATTACTATATTTTGTTGTCGAATATTATTTTTTTATTTTTAATTTGTATATATTGTTGTTGCTCATAGGGCTGTTAACGAATCGAACATACACGAACGGAGGCTGTTCGTGTTCGTTTCTTAAGGATTTTGGAGCGTTCGTGTTCGTTTGTTAAGGTTTTTGAAAATCCTATTCTTGTTCGTTTGTTAAGCGTTCGTTAGTGTTCGTTAACGTTCGCGAACACGTTCACGAACATGTTCGTTAACTTTAACGAACAGTTCACGAACGTGTTCGCAGACATTAACAAACATGTTCATTTACGTTCATGAACATTTAATAACCAAACACCTACACATGTTCATGAACACAATTTGTTCGTGAACAATAAATAATCTACATTCACCAACAATTATATGTGTGTGTGTGTGTGTGTGTGTGTGTGTGTGTGTGTGTGTGTGTGTTTGTAAACATGTTCACGAACATTATTAAACGAACACTAAATGAGCTTGTTCACGAACACTACTAAACGAACACAAACGAGCTTGTTCGCGAACACTTAGCAAACGAGCTTACCACTGTTCAGACTATGTTCGTTTATTAACCAAACTCTAAATTTTGTTTGTTAATGTTCGTTTACCTTAATAAATGAACATAAACGAACGCTTACCGAGCTCGAACACGAGTAGTTTGTCGAAAGCTCTGTTCGCTAACAGCCCTAGTTGCTCATTAAATATTAATTCTTGTAATATATTTTTTGATCATCGACATTGTACTATAACTATAGATATTGTATTAGTACTATAATTTTAACAATAATACAATCAAAGTAAAGTTATCAATATACTAAAAGACTTTATCATCCCTACCAAAATGAAATGTTTCACACAACTTTGTAAAGACTAAAGACTAAAGACAAAGAAACTAATTATAACAAATAGCTATAGTAATGTATCTATTGGCTATTTTGCCTCAAGTCTTTTGCATTTGAACTAATTTTGCCTCAAGTATTGCAAGAACAGTGGTACGCTCAAACCCCTGCTTATCATCTCACTTCCAGCTTCGGAATCACAAGCCCTTGTCTGTTGACTGCCAACAAAACCCCAAAATGTTTTAGTATAATCTTAACACATACAATTTCCAGGCTTAGAATTCATCAAATGATCTATCAATACATGTAACAGAGTAAGGAGAAGGGTGACATCTACTATGGCATATGATTAAACAAAAATTTTATATTAAGAATAATAATAATCATATAATGATAATACATATTGCACTAAGAATAATCTACAATTGCACATCTACAAACCACTGAAGAACATCCTGCAAAATTTGCAGCAATTGAAGCAGAGAATAGAATTAGCATTACCAAAGACAAGAGCAACTAACATTTCTTACTGGTTTTCTCTTAAAGAAATCATGATTGTACTGACCTTATTAATGAAAGAGTGATACCCTTGATTGAGTCTTGAACTCATAGTGGCCTGAAACTTCAAACAATTTGCTCTTGTTCAGCAGTGATTCTCTTAGGGAATAGATCAACAATTCCCACATATTCATGTTCAGAGAATCCTCCACAAAGACTAATCTTTTCCATTCTACTAGCCAAGTCCTCACTGCCTATATCCACTAACATTCAAGAAAATCCAATCCCATCCTACAGACAATCATATAGTTATGTAAAACTGGTATAAAATTTTCATAACCATATTTCTTCCCCTTTTCATCAAAAAGCTATATGGAATCAGATATAAACAACTAAGATGCCTAAAATAAACCAACTTTATATAATCATATCTGAAGAACTACACATCATACCTTGACTTGAAAAATAAAATAAAACTATAGATGAGAAATGATAAAATTATTTCTTACCTGATCACCAGAAAAGATAGCCCATGCCAGGGGTTTGTTGAAGAGAACACTTCCTCTAATCATACTCACTGTGCACCTCACAACCTAAACCAGTGAATAGGTAGCAGCTAATCCATTAATCATAAATCATTATTCCCCTCACATCAATCATTAGTTTAACTTATTTCTTTCGAGTAATACTGCATGATGAGCTGTAAATAAGTATGAAACTAGGGTGTAATAACACTACGAAGACCATGTAAAACAAGCTCTATTAAAAGAGTGTTAGCAAGACTTGAACCATGACAAGAAAAACAAAGTAAATGAGGCTCAGGTTCATCTTTTCATTATCAATAATAACAGAAGGCTAAACCTGCCATAGCTGCAAGAAAAACCCTACCACGCCAAGATGCAAGTCAGCTCAAAAATCTGAACTTTTATTTCACAACAAAGATAATCATCACAGCTTCATATATAGGGTTTAAGGGCAGGTTCACTAATCATGCCAGAATTTCCATATAGAAATTAAGGGCCCGTTTACCTTAGTTGTCAATACTCCATCCATCCCATTTTCCATATTACACTTCACGTCTACAACACACTGAAGATCAGAAGGTTGAATCAGTAGTATCACCTATCCATCCATCCATCATCGTCGTCTTTAACCAACAAAGGTTGTTTTTTTTTTTTTTTTTTTGAAAACAACCAACCAACAAGGGTTGTTGAGTATATCATTTCCCATACTTTTTAGGGAAAATTGGAGAGATCATTGGCTTAATTGAACAACAGAGAGAGGGAGCAACCATCCTTAGAAACTCATTACCTCTTTCAAGAGTTCACATAAACCTTCAACATAAAAATTACCAAACCAATCCAAATATAGAGCTTGAGAAACTGCAACTGTAATAAATAAATAAATAATACTCTGTAATTAAACGACACGATTGGTTCGCAGAATGGAGGCTCAGACCATCAAGTTACGATCGGGCAAGGAGAAAATGCGAGTCCGCCATGGCTGCAAACATCAAATGCTCGTGAGATTCACGGAGCCATGACTGTTGCCCCGCCAATATACGGGTCGGGTTATCTCAAGCCCAGATCAATTAGCTCAGAAGATATCCGACCAAATGTCAATGACAGAAGACTAAACCCGCTGCAGCAGCTTCGTCACCCGTCGGATTAGTCAGCAGATAGACACAGTCAAAAAAAATAGAAAATAAGATAATAAGAAACACTTACCTGCGATGAGCCAACTGGTCGGCGGCTATCGCAGGGGAGGCGGAGCCCTCGTCGGCAGCAGGTTCGTCGTCCTTCGTTGGATTTGGCAGCATTGTCAATGAAGGAAGCGAGAAGTAGCAGACTAGACAGAGTTTAGGGTTTCAAATTTCTTTCAGAAGCATACTGGATTTGGGCGCCCAAAAACAAAGTTTTGGTGGGAATGAATTTTTAGTGAAAGAATTTTAGACATCAATAGTGAGAGTAACAAGTAACAACATCATTTCTACCAATGGTGAGAGTATAGTTTAAAAATAAATATAAAATTAAAATTTCGTCACTAAATTATAAACTTTTAGGTAGACTAATTTTTAACCGTCACAAAAACTATGCAAATTATATATTTAGTGAGGGATTTTTTACCTGTCACTAAATTTTTGTCACTAAAAAGTGTTTTTCTTGTAGTGTGACTAATAATTATTTAATAGTGTAGGGGCAATTTTGTTCGAAAATATTAAAGTACAAAATACTTAATAGTGTAGGGGCAATTTTGTTCAAAAATATTAAAGTACAATATTTTTAACATAATGTATAACTTGACAAGCTGATAATTGTTTAGTTGCATTTATTTCCATTATCATATTTATAAGGCTAAAGTGTCATCCCACACCATAAACTATATTGGATTATTCATGCTGCACCTTGAACTTTCATAAGGTCTATTTCGATACACAAACCATTAATTTTTTTTCATCTAGCAATTTTTACAGGTTACCTACAAGTTATAGGTAACCTATGCTGACTTGGACTTTTTTTTTCCTTCTTTTTTTTTTAATTTTATTTTTGTTTTCTTCTAAACCTTTTCATGCCCAACAACCGATACCGGAACCGTAAAATAATAATAAATAAAATTTTCTTATATTTAGGCATTTAGCTACTGGCAGTAGCTTAATATATAAAAAAAAAATTATATTTAGCTACAGTAGGCAGTAGCCAAAATAATAATAAAAATATATATATAATATGGTTTTTATAATAACAAAACATATTATATATAATTATATATATTAAAAAAAAAAAAAAGAAATTCCGGTTGGAACCGTGAACCGACGGTTCAGAACCGGAACGAACTGCGGTCACCCCTAAGCATGTCGCCGGTGGGCTCGGCGCACGCTACCGCAAGGGAGGGGAGGAGCAGTGGATTGTGGAGGGGCTGTGGTGATTTGGTCTAGTGAGCACTGGCCCGGCGGAAGGCACAAGGGAGAGGCAGCGTGAGGCGTTGATTTTTAGGGTTTACTTAAAAATTTTGGGTTGACTTAAAAAGAAGATCCACATAAGCTAATTACATGTGACATGTCATCATAGTAACCTGGTAACCTGTGAAAAATGCTAGATGAAAAAAAATTAATGGTTTGCGTATTGAAATGGACGTTATGAAAGTTCAAGGTGCGGCATGAATAATCCAATATAGTTCATGGTGCGGAATGACACTTTAGCCTATTTATAATTATTTTACTTACATATCATTTAGTTTGGTGGAATATGGTAATTAATTCATTAATATTTTATTTTTAATTTTTTTTTAGCAAAAAAAGCTAAATTAAATGTGTAATTTATGACACGTTGAGAGTATTTTGACTGACATCTCTTTCATATAAAACTTAACTACAGTTCAACCAAGCTTCGTGAGACATCTTTACAGCTCATGAATGCTTGGAATCAAGATTTTTTTTTTTTTTTTTTTTTTTTACAAATTAAGAGGGTTTTTTCTATGTTCTTGAAGTTCTTTATTGTTTTTTATTTTCGATTTTTTTTGGTTTGTTTTTGCCTCCATATTTAGAGGCTAAGCTCTTAGTACTTAAATGTATGTTCAATCCAAGGATGAAATCTTGTTCTTAATTGTTTTCTTACCTTAATACAATTGTTTATCCTTTGAATCAATCATATTTTTCATTATCCTTGGGTTAATAATTGTTATGTTTGATGCATATCCTTGCGATAGATATATCCTTTGTATGTGTATATATATCACCACACGATTGAAAGGATGGAATATAACCCTTGAGAATTGAGATAAGATAACATCAATCTTTTGTGTTATAGTCAAATCTTTTTGTAGAACTCATGAATCTTTTATAAAATTTTTAAAGGTTTTAATTTATAAGAGATTCTAATTAATCAACATGAAAATTAATTGGTAATACTTTTGAGAAATAATTGGTAATACTCGAGAAAGATATATTACCATAATTTGGAGGTTTCAAAGTCTCAAAAGATAAGTAATTCTTAAAAAAAAAAAAAAAAAAAAAAAGATGATTCATAGGTTCCAATAGCCTTTATTCACTGGTTTATTTCTTTAATTGTGCTTTAGATTCTCTCTGCTCTTCTTCATTGTTAATAAGAAGAAATTTAGCAAACAAGAAAGAGGAAGTTTTACTAACGAATAAGATAGAGGGATTAATTAAAATAATAGAAAATTACACTTTTGATCCTATGACTATAAACGTCTTGTTAATTGTAATACTTGACTTTAAAAAATAATAATTTAGTTTCTTAACTATGCATTTTTTTAACAGATCTTCTTAGTCAAATCATCGGCCAGATTAGGCCCGAAAAATATAACCCATTTTTAATTATTTATAAGTAAGGGCAAAATGATCATTTTACGAGGTATTCTCCTTCCTTGCACCTGCTCGCCGGCTACACACTTCCAATGGTCATTAGAGCGTAAACTTCTAAAGAGAAAAAATTTTAGAAACTTTGCACGCATAAGTTGCAGCCTGCTCACGTGCAAGAAGGTAGAAGGATCCGCCATCCATGATCCCTCTAAGAACGCCGGCGACCCTGGCGGCTCAATCTGCAGCTTCAGATTAAGTAGTAATGATGACACCCACTCATTTTCTATGCCTGATTTCCTTGGACTTGAGAGAACATCGACAGATCAACTCTGTGCTATAAATGGTAACCACATTATGTTTTTAAAAAAGGGAAAATCATGCGCAGTAGTGGGCGGTGGTGGATGGTGGCGGCGACCAGCGACCCTCACCCTCTTCTTTCTTCTCGAACGACAGCAGCAAGGTGAGGGCGGCGAGCAGCTTCTCGGCGTCCTCCCTCTCGGGCGAAGCAGCGGGCGACGACTGGCAGTAACTCCCTCTTGTTCTCCGTCTCTCTTCGTCCCTCTATCCTTCTCGTCTCCCTCCCGTCCATTGCGGCAAGTAGCAACATGGACCTCCGTCTTCTCCTCCGGCGGACCATCGAAGCACGACAGCCGAGAGGCAGCCACCTCTTTTCCTTCCGATAGGGCAGAGCAACGAGGGCAAGGGTGGCAGCTGGAGCAGTGGCATGAGGCGGTGGTAATGGGTTACGTTTTTCCGGGAGCTTGTTAGATTTTAAAGTTAAGTGTTGCAAACTTAGGACTAAAAGTGAATTTTTCTCTTGTTTTAATTAATTTTCTATTTTATTCATTAGTCAAACTTACTCTTTCTTCTTTGCTAAATTTCTTCTTATTATTTTTAAATTTAGTTTTGTGTGTCTAAAAGAACTTTTAATGTAGTTTGTAAATATATATACATTTTATATATTAATACTTAACCAAATGTGATAAAAAAAATTGTTGTAAATAACTTTAGTCAAATATCATTAACCAAACTAGATGCATAAAATGAGACCGAGAGAGTACATAATTGATTTGTGATCATATTTTTACGAATGGGTAATAAAATCACAATTAGTACTAGTATTTATAGTCCTTGTGGGATATCGCACTCACTATTGGACCTTTTATCCTCAGAAATGATAGGTGCACATGTCTTAGGAATGAGCATTGTATAAATTTTGATGATGTATATTATCTAATGTATTTTAGGAACTCATACTCCCCATTTCTTTTCTTTGTAACGGTGAATATATAAATTATTCTGGTCACTCTAAAAACAGCACTTCGGTGGACCATAGTAGTAAGGTGATTGAAATAGTTCTTGTAGGGTGAATTTGTCATTCTTAAAGGATTGGCAATAGATGCAAAGCTTATGCCTCTCAACTACGAAGTATACAATTTTCTTGTGGAAATATAACATTAGACAAGAACGGGATGATGCAAGTAATAAGACAACTGACAATTGGAATGAAAAATAATAATAGGAAAGGCGGAGATGAATATGAACTTGGATTAGGTCTAGGCAACGTAATTGAATCGGGAAGATGTGAAAGATTCAACTGGGTTGATGACAGATGACTTTTAATTGCAAGACAGAATTTCTTAAGATCATACTACACTCTTAAAACACTAATAAAGGGCATTTTCATGAGTCATGAATGTCTAAGATGAATTTCATCAAACACTTTGATCTTGAATTCCCATGCTTCCCTTTTCTCAAAGGTGACGTATGGTTAATTAACCCATTAATTCTAGATTAGATAATCACTTCCTAATTTGAATTCAATCATGTTAATTAACATTATCAAAGTTATGTCTCATCTCCCTCACTCAACCAATTCAAGGTCACACCTCCATAAATCTAATCTACAATTCTATGTCCTTCCTAAAAGAATTACTCACATGTGATCATAGTAGAGATAACAATAGATTCCAAATCAAAAGAGTAATCCATATAAATCCCAAAGTATGAAATCAAAAGAGCAAGAAAATAAGCAAAAGTGCAATAGAACGAAATTGAAATTGACTTATCTAATTGGAGATGAGAATGTAAATCCAAGCCTTCAATCCTTGCTTCCAAATGTAAAATAAAAGTAAATCTAACTAGATCTTGAAATGGAATTTTAATTGAAATTGGAAAATGAATTCTAGAGTTCGACTAAGAAGATGAAAGGAAATTGTCTATCTCTACTCTATACTACTAACTAAGCTAATACTTAAAATCAGTGTTGCAAAAATTTCACCTAGGCGCCGATTAATCCTCGGATAGGCGTTGGGCACTGGTCGACCACTTAGCGTATCACCTAAAATGGTGGTCTACGCCGCCTAAGTTGTCTAGGCCACTTAAGCACCGCCTAGGTCGCTTAGGCGCTGACCTCCTATGTCTCTTAGGCGCCGACTAGACCTCCTAGGCACCGACTAGGCCGCCTAGTCGGCCAATTAACTATTGTTCTTCTTTTTTTAATGGGTTATTTTACTCAAAACAACATCGTTTTGAGCGAAATAATCCTAAATTGTACAAACTCTATATATTTTTTAGGTTAATATTTAATATTTTAGTTTAACTATTAAAGTATTATATAATTTATAATTATTAGTCTTTAAAAAATTGAAGATACTTAAACTTCTAAAAAATAAAAATAAAAATATATACTGGCGCCTAGGCGCCAATTAATCCCCGCCTAGGCGTCCTAGGCGCTCCACCGAGAGCTCGAGGAGCGCCCAACGATTTTTTCAACCATGTCTAAAATGAAATTGACTTCTCCCTTTTATACCCTCATATAGTAAAACTCTCTGGATCCTTAAGCCTCTTCGACATTTCCTTGCAGATCATCATGGTAAATCCCTCATGGATACCCCCTCTAGTTTCATCTTGTTTGTGATCAAGTCCTTGAGGTATTTTGCATACTTGAGCACAAGTGACAGTAAATCAACAAATGGTAGATCTATGTGCATCTACGTGAGCATCTTCATGAATTTGGAATATTTCTCCTCATCACTCGGCTTCTTCAACCTACTAGCTAGGAAAGGGATGTCAGGAGAGTAAGTGGGAACTTTGTATACCTCTTTCCCTTTATCCTTAGTAGAACCCATATCGTGGAATGTGGCATTCTCCTTATCTTCATTATTTTTTCCATCTTCTTTCAGCTTTTCATCCTTCTTCAATCCAACTTTTTCTTTCACCACAACTTCATCATCCACAACAATATCCTCGCTAACATGTTCATTAGACCTCTCCTCATCAACCTCAACATTAACTTTCCCCTCATCAACCAAAGACAGAACAATCACATCATCTAGTTACTTACCACTACAAAGGGTGATGGCTTGACCCTCTCCCTCGAGTTGTTTTCTATGTTGCTCAGGAGGGTACCAACCGTTTTCTCAGTTAGAGCCTTTTGAAATCTCCCCAATTACAACTACTTGTTCTTCATCGTAGCCTTTGTATCATTGTTGTGTTTATCTTGCTCCATCATCCAAGTGGCCATGATTGTCTTGCTACATCATCCGAGTGGCCATGAACTCCACCATAGAACCCTTAGGTTTCTGTAAATTGTTTTTGCGACCAAATTATTCCGTCGTGTACCAAAATACGACAAGCTGATAGACAACTGAATAGATTTTGTCACAAAACGTGATTAGCGACGAAATTTTTCCTATTCGCGACAGAATTTTTCCGTCACGACTCGCGATTTTTCTTGTAGTGTACATTTGTCCTCAAACGTATTAATTACGTTTTCTCTTATAAGTAAAAAACACTTTATTCCTAATTAGTACTGTATTACAGTTGATAGTATAAGTACTACAGTTACATATTAGCCCGACCCAATTACCTGTCTCACAAATATGGATCCATGAGATGATTTCACATGAGTGAGACCCTATTTAAATACATCCATCCAACGAAATACTTCTAAATGTCAAACTATGCAACAGTGCATTGTGCAATCATTACAGTCCACATAGTTGTATGGACCACGGTTCAAAAACACATAAAATACATTATTCTAACACTAAAAATAAATTATTCTAACATATAAAACACATTATTCTAACTCATGAAATATATTATCTTACTCCAGAATTTTCATTATTCTAACACATAAAATACATTATACATTATTCTAACTCATAAAATACATTATTCTAACACATAAAATACATTATTCTAACACATAAAGTACATTATTTTAACTCATAAAATACATTACCTAACCTCAAAATGTTCATTATTTTAACACGCGTGCATAGTAAAAAAGAAAATATAGGACATCAAAACGACGTCGTTTAAAGCCGTGGTCCACGCAATTTTGTCGACCACGGTCGATACAATAATTCGCCTGCATTGTGCTCGCCAACAGGAAACATAAAACGTTTTTCACAGAAAAAATAATGATAGTAATAAAAACGTTTGATTCTTTGAATATAATAGAACATTCAAGAGAATTTTAGGTGAGATTTTTATAGGAGTAATACATTATAAGATTATAACTTTTTCATATTTATTTTTATTTTATTAAATTAAATGTTTAAAATACATAAGTGGTTAATTACTATTAACCTATAACATAATATTAATTAAAGAAAAAATATATAGGAATAAAACCTCTATTAATATTTGAAATTTTGGCTTTTACCTTCGAAGAAACTCACTATTGACTGCTAAGTCAAAAAAAAATTGTCTTTAAAACTTAAATTCTACTTTTGAGATAATAATATTTAAAGCGTAATTTATTAATTTATTAATTTTTCAAATTATATTATTTAACAAAATTAATTCTACAAATAATAAAAATGAAATGTAAGTAAACTAATATTTGAAGACTCACAATGTATATAAAATCAGCCACTTGTTGAATAATGGATGTCACAATAATCACATAAGTTATATAATTTGTTGTGCAACCATAAACCAATAGATATGATGATGAAGTAAGTTGTTGAGAAGCCGCTTTATTCAATTCTCATTTAATTCCTGGTTGACCAATCCTTTCAATCCACAATTATTTGTTCCTTTTTTTAGGTCAAACCAATCTTCTTGTCATGTCATGCTCACATGAGAATAGATCTAAGCCGTATTAAACAAAAGATCAATGATCATCATTAATCCATGTAATTAACATTCAAACAATAAAAGATTAGCATTTAGGTGCAAATTTGTCCTTTGTGTATATAGACAGTCTACTTACCTATGGGAAAATCTTCGATTCCCTCCTTCCATTAATTATGTTTTTGTTGGTCAATCTTTTTAATGGATTGATAGTGTATATCTATATATTTATTTTGGATTTTTTTCCTCAGTACTTATTTAAATGGTTGACTTTGATTTGTTTCGTATGTCATTGCGTCAACGGTGGTGTAGTGTGTCACTTTTATGTTCTATCGTGTGTGCTTTGGTATGCTTCTAACGAATGCACATTATTACCCATGTGTGCACTTGCGCTATACACATATAGGTTGTTTGTAGTTGTGTGCACTCATGTGACCATTTGTGTGTATTTTGCATGGGATGATGAGCATTTATTCGTACATTTAATCAATTTCTAGACATGTGTTTCATTGTTGTATTGTTGTTTCATTTATGTACATTTGAGTGTTTTTTTTTAGTGTTGTTAATCACTTAAAAAAACGCCCAAAGTACTATGTTAATCGAATGCTATTTGTCTATTTTCCCACATTGGGATGCTTTTGTCACATTACTTTTTTCCTAATAATACTAACATAAATAGAACAACGTAAAGGCATTCACCCATCAAATGACATACCAACAAAGCATGTTCCTAAAATGCACACAACAGTACAAACAAGTGCACACTATCCAACTTCTCTCAACCCCAAGCCCCGTCCGCCTTCCTTCGGCCATTAAGACCGAACAAACCACCGTACAAACATGCCAATAGACAACAACCTAAAATGCACACAATATTACAAATAAGTGTAAACTATCCATCTTCTCTCCGATCGAACCTTGTTAGCTTCTCCCTACCAACAAATCATGTACCTAAAATGCACACAACAATATAAACAAGTGCACACTACCCATCTTCCCCCTCCCACAAACTCCATTCACCTTCCCCCAGCCATCGCGAACCCCCCACCCTTCTACAATGCACACAAACGGCGAAACACATGCACACTAAACACCAACCACTCCACAACAACTCCACCAAAGACCCAACCACTGTAAAACCGCAACTCCACCAAAACTCTGCAATAGTAGAATGAACGCAAAACACAACAATCCATACAAATGCACACTAACCATCAAGCCAGTTCAAGCTTTTTCAAATTTAAGTTTTAACGAATTGGCTCACGAACATTTCAACTCGTTTGCACCCCTATAGCTTGCGCTAGCAAAGTTTCAGTTTTACTCAAAGAAATGTTTGACCAAAAGTTTTGCATTAAGATTCCACTTACCCACTTTTTCAATTTAATTGATGGGTTATTAAAAAAACCAACAAAAAAACTATAACTAAATAATCTCACACACAAATAATTTTTTTACTTGCCACTTTGACCACAAGGTCATTGGCTACATAAACATTATTTAATAGGTTTGAAAGTAGAACAAATGAAAATTAAGTATGCATTCGAATTTGTTTGTTGCAATCCTACCATAATTAAAACATCTACAATCAAGGAAGAGATATGTATAATATATTTAAAAGATATAAAAAGTACATACATTTACGATAAAACTATTGCTAATTACTTATCTGAAAAAAAAAAAAAGGAAAAAATCACAACCGTTAAAATGATAAGGATTAGAAGGTCTAGATATGTTCTTAGAGTAGGCACTAATATAAAAGCATTGGGTAACACTTATGTGAGACCGTCTCACGGGTCACAATTCGTGAGACGGGTCGGGTCTATATAATTT
This sequence comes from Ipomoea triloba, assembly GCF_003576645.1. Taxonomy (NCBI): domain Eukaryota; kingdom Viridiplantae; phylum Streptophyta; class Magnoliopsida; order Solanales; family Convolvulaceae; genus Ipomoea; species Ipomoea triloba. Next base: position 4,843,902 of record NC_044921.1, read on the forward strand.
GGATCATAGTATTGTAACTAATTAGCTAGTTGGTCGCTGCGGAGAGTCAAACAAATCAACCTAACTGTAATTGCGTATATACTGGGCTTAATGCACGGCAACCTTTTTCTAAATTAATAGGCAATTAAAACTCATCTCACTTATCTAAGAATACAAATGCAAATTTTTATTACATTTTTACAAAATATAGTAAACTCGTTTATATTCATACATTTTTATTACATTTTACATTTAGACTACAAAGTATTGTATTTAAGACTTAAAGTATTAAATATATCTAACTTAAACTGTGCACTAAATTAGTGCTATGAAGCATTACATTTAGACTATAAAGTATTGTGTTTAAGACTTAAAGTATTAAATATATCTACCTTTAACTGTATACTAGATTAGTGTTATGAAGTATTACATTTAGACTATAAAGTATTGTGTTTAACGCTTAAAGTATTAAATATATCTATCTTAAACTGTGTACTAGATTAGTGCTATGAAGTATTACATTTAGGCTATAAAGTATTGTGTTTAAGGCTTAAAGTATTGAATATATCTACCTTAAACTGTATACTAGATTAGTGCTATGAAGTATTACATTTAGGCTATAAAGTATTTTGTATAAGGTTTAAAGTATTAAATATATCTACCTTACACTATGTACTAGATTTGAGCTATGAAGTATTATATTTAGGCTATGAAGTATTGTGTTTAATGTTTAAAGTATTAAATATATCTAACTTAAACTGTGTTATGAAGTATTGCATTTAAGCTATAAAGTATTATATATGAGCCTTAAAGTATTGATTATATATTTGTGCTATGAAATATTACATTTATGGTATAAAGTATTATATTTAATGTTTAAAGTATTAATTATTATATTTGTGTTTTGAAGTATTACATTTAAACTATAAAGTATTATATTTAATGCTTAAAGTATTAAATATATCAATCATTTCTTGTAATATGATGGGCTGAGAATAAGGTTTTAACTCAAAAAGTGAAACAAACACAAGGATATAAAAGTATTCATACACTGTACTGCAAAGCTGAGAAAAAATGACAAAGATCTCAATAATCTCTCCATTAATCCTCTTCACCACCTTCCTACCATTTCCATTAATGGCCATCTTCACCATCAACTTCACAAAAACTCTCAAGAATCCCTTCCCTCCAAATTCAACATAGAATCCAGAGCCTACCCAATCATCAGTTCCTTCTTCCCCATCATCGCCAATCGGCGTTGTCGCGTTCAATAGATTGCAGATGTTATCAACAGTAGCGAAGAAGGAGGAGATGTGAGAAATCCGAAGTCGATCAAACTGAGAAGAAATTGTCTATAGCAAGAACATAGGGAGAAACAAGGATCGTGAGATTGTGCATGGATGGCATGTGATTTACCCGTGTAATAAAAGATCCGACCCGTCTCACAGATTGAGACCCGTGAGACGGTCTCACACAAGTTTTTGCCAAAAGCATTTGAGAGCCTATAAGAGAATTGAACTACATTGTACAATTTAACTCATCCACCCACATCCAAGACAGAAGTTGTGAGGGACCCTTTAAGTTTGTGATTCAAATTTAGAATTTTTCGCAATTTTGGTCTCATGAGTATTTTGCCACTAACAATGTTGACCCACAACTTTCAAAACTTGCATAATTAATTTGTGAGTATCAAAATTTGTGAGTATCAAAATTTTCTAACAATTAATTAATAATCATGACAAAAAAATTCTATGTGCTTTACTCAATACAAAATCATCGATAATTGCATCGAAATTAATATTCTCTAACATATATCATTCTCAATACACAAAATTGTCAAACCATTCAATCTTTCTTATGAACATTATTATCACCATCACTCAAATTACCTATACCCTCATTAACATGGCATTGGTCATTTAAATTTTCTTTATATTATTTCAATTTTTCATTAGATGATTATGATTTTTTGAAAATTTTATTCATAACTCCTATTTGTGATATGATTCTATTAACTGATCTACTTTTTTTTTTTTCTTTTTTCTTTTTTAGTTCCAAATAAATGCTTTTTAGGTAGCATTATATTTTTAAAAAAAATTAAATTTTGTATAAGAAAAGAATAAAAGAACCTGAATTTTTTCAAAAATTTCTCCTCACGGTAAGTTGATAAGTCCAGTTGTAACACAAATTTCAATAGCTCCAGTGCCTTTTTATTCTTTTCATTCTTTCACTTCCAATCGCTTTTAATAAAATATATAGATTAGAGATGGATTAGATGGTACTGAGTAACTCAAGGTAATTATATATATAATTATAATTCAAAAATTATATATATACAAGAATGACAGAAGCCGCAGAATCCATTATCCAAATAAAGATTATATTACTCATTACAGGATTATAAATTTCTAGCAGCATAGATGTTCAGTGTAGGATAGAAAAATAGAATAACAGCTTACAAGTTACAACTGAGAACGGTGTAGGATACCAGGATCCAGTAGGCAACAGCCCAAACTGGCAAACAATGGTCGACCGTCCGTCAATGTCGATGCGGCGAAGAGGAATAGAGGATTGATCGAAATGGCGAAAAAAAAATCTTTAAGAAGACAATTGGACAGAGACATTAAGATAATGATTAAGAAATTAGTGATTTAAGTTATTTGATTACATTTAGTGCGTTTAGATTCTCGGCTTTTTGTAGTCTCACGTCGGTTAGGCTTTCATCTATTCTAAGTTTTTATTTTCTATTATAATTATATTTTCTATTATATAGGAAGAGGTTTGGGTGAGAAGAAAGCCGCATGTGAGAAATGAGAAAGAATCGCAGTCCTAGATCAAAAAAAATTCGCCACCTACGAACTTCAACAATATTGTGCATTGTAAAGCACAACAATGTGCTCTGGAAGAAAGGACAATGTGCACTGGAAAGTAAAAAAAATGCGAATTGGAGGCACAAAGATGTAAAACAATTATTGAAAAAATTAAATTTAATATAATTTAAGATCTTCAACACAAATCATAAACAACCATAAATAATAAACAAACAAATAATATTATTCAACTCAAATTAGTAATTAGTGGTCAAGATTAATCGATCTTTTTTATAAAAAAAAAATAATAAAATTCGCCATATACAATTTTTAAAAAAAATGCTCTGGAAGGCACAACAATGTGTTTTAAAAGAAGGAACAATGTGCACTGGAAGGCAAAAATGTGCACTATAAGTAGAAAAATATGAAACAACTATTGAAAAGACAAAATTTAATGCATGATCTTCAACAAAAAATCATAAAAGATCACAATATTCAACTAAAATTAGTAATTAGTAATTCATCATGATCAAATGCTCTTTAAAATATACATACATACATGCATACATACATACATGCATATATATATATATGTTCAAATGTGGCCGCGCCTTCCCGTGCCGCCGTGCGGTTTACACCACTCAATGTTAAGAAATGCACCACAATGAAAATGCATAAAAACACCTCATAATAACTCCCATGTTTCTAATTGTGCATTTCTTAACACTCTGTGGTGTATTTTTCATATGTAGTGGTGTGTTTTTGGTGATGTGTACCTAATAGTGCATATTTGTGTGGTGTATTTCTTAGCATTGAGTGGTGCATTTTTTAACATTGAGTGGTGTAAACCGCACCGACTGCATGGGAAGGCACGGCCACACCTGATTATGACCCTATATATATATATATATATATATATATATATATATATATATAACACCTATGATCTAAAAACTGGAAGACACAACAATGTGCTCAAGAAGACTCAACAATATGCACTCTAAGGCAAACAATATTCAGTACGAAGGCACAACATTGTGTTCTGAATTGCATAACAATGTGCTCTATATGGCATAACAATGTGCACTGTATGGCATAACAATATGCACTGGAAGAAGGACCAATGTGCATGGTATGGTATAAAAATGTGTACTGGAAGAAGGAACAATGTGCACTGTATAACATAACAATGTGCTGGAACAAGGAACCATGTGCAAAGGAAGGCAAAAAAAATTAACTTACACAAAATTACAATAATGCCACGGCGTGTTTTTTTTTTTTTTTTGTTAAATCTTCAATTTGGACCCTTGATCTGGACTCAATCTACGAATATAATTACATCCTATTTCTTACTTAAGACAATTGTTTCACATGATCCTTTATCTATATATATATATATATATATATATATATATATATATATATTGGAATTGAGCGTAACAGACTCGGTCGAGTCGAGGAAAGAAGCAGAGAAGATTGTTTTAATTCGGAGTCAAGCTCCAACCAACCAACCAACTTAGTGCTCATCTTATTTTAGAGAATCAGTTGCGTGCATTAAATTTGTAGCCAAGGTGACGGATGCCTCAACCGAGGGAATGTACGTGTAATTGTACATTGATTTAATTGATGAGAAGTCTAGCTTAAAATTTATTTTTAATAAACTGATACTGGTTTAATTTCTATAACAAACATTGGAAGCTTGAGTTTGAGTTGACTTCCTTATTTGTATAAGTGTACAATTTGGTGTTAAGTCTCAAAATCATTTCGACTCAATTTACCTCCTTATAGCTATTGAATGAACAAGTTAATAGAGTTTAGGATATAGTTCGGTGAAGTCGAAAAATCTTAGCTATAAAAATTAAATTATATATCACACTTCTGTATTACGTTCCATTACGCGTAATATTGCCACAATAGGACCACCAAAGACCTACGCATGCAATGACTTCAATTTTGAACAAACTACTTCCCATGAATGCAAGAATAGAATAAAATAAGAGGTCATTCTAGTCGAATTGGTCAAAGTGTTTGGATTAGTAACTACAAAATTTCAAATTTGACTTTTAGTAGGAGCGGTATATTGGCGTTTTTTGTTTGAGCAGATCATTTATGGGAAACATAGACTGCTTTATTGATCTCCTTGTGATCTTTTGTTGACTAGGGCTATAACATGAGGTTTACTCAATGCACACTTTTAGGTAATGGCTATGGGTTTCTCTCGTCACCCAAAAAAGTAGAATAATATAAAATAGGGTACGGTTACCCCAACCAAGTTAGTTGGGCTATTGGTTTGGTAACTGCAAAGTTCTAAATTTGACTCTCGGTGAGAGCAGTCTATTGGTCTTCTTAATTTGAGCCGGTTAGTTATGGATAACTTAGGCTAGTTTAATTACCTTCTTGTAGTCCTTTGTCGGCTACAGTCACAAGGTGGAGTTTATCCCATGCATAGTCTCGAGTAGTGGTTGCTGGTTTTCATCATCACTCAAACAAATGAAAGAATGAAATAAAATAAGAGCCCCATAATGGATATATAACTAAGTAGGTGAGACATGTTTTTTATACTTAAAAGTCACGAGTTTAATTTTTATCAACATTTTTTCTGTACGTTGAGTCTACCGCACATGATTTTTCTAGTGAAATTTACTTTTCTTATATGTGTGAAGTAGTGACAACTATTTTTCTCATCACTCATACAAAAAGAATAAATAAATAATACGAAAAAAAAAAAGGAAAGAAAAGAAAAGAAAGGAGGGCAGTTGACAGCATCCAACTACCTACACTTCATTCTTTGTTGTCACATTAACTATCCTGTCTATCCATCACCCACCCACCCAAGTAACCCCTTTATTATTCTTGTGCAAAACAAAAGTAAAAATAAATAAAATCATTGCAGTTGTAATAAATATTTTCCACATGTATACTAATAAATATGAAGTATATTGTGTTGTATATATATGTCTATCAGTTTTTTAGTTTGTTATTGTTTAGATTTTGATGGTTTTACCATTCATCTTTAAAGGTATAGTGTCAAAGTTTATTATTTTTCATAGAATTTCTTGATCGCTATTAGTTTATAAGAAGTTTAGTCAATTGAAATATTTGAAGATATATACTTCATACGAAAGGTCATAATAAAATTACATTTTCTTTTAATACTATTGACTCTGTTACAATGTAGTACTGTTTATGCATACTTTCTCAACCTATTGAAGCGCAACGAGCCAACGCAATAAAATTACATTAGTGAGCGAAATAATACGTAGTTGTGTATTGTTAACAAATAATAGTAATTAACTTGAGTGTTTTGTTGTTAAAAAAAAAAAAAAAAAAAAAAAAAAAAAAAANAAAAAAAAAAAAAAAAAAAAAAAAAAAAAAAAAAAAAACTTGTATGAAAATATTGTGTATAATAATCGATCTCTGAAATAGCATAATAATGGGTACATACAGATGAAATCAGATTCAAAGTACCATGTATGAAAATATTGTGTATAATAAGGTTACCTCGAAATACTAATTAACCACTTTAGATCATTATTAGAAAAAACTGTACTGCTCCAAGGAACACCTCACTTACCGTGTGCTATAGCTCTATGCGCGGTGCATTAATGACTTGAATGCTAAACAAACTTAGGCCACTATATTGGTTTAGATCTGCGAATATCTTTGGATTGGATAGCCTATAACCAATATTCCACCTATCTATTTTTTGGCTGGAAAATACTATATCCACTCTAGTCTCAATTTTTACTTCACACTTAAAATTTTAATATAGCTAACCCTATTTCAAGGACTATCAATTCGGAAGAAGTTGTGTTGTCTACTTATCACTTTGTATTTGTAACACAATATTTAGTTGAACCTCTTGGATTAAGGAGAAAAGTACAGTAATAAGTGTTTTTCGAACCACGATAAAATCTTCTGTGTCTTATTCTTATTTTCATTGCTCATTTATTATCTGTGAACCAATCCATACTTACACACACACAAACACGTACAAGTTACAAAAGTTACTTACAATCTTTCAGGCAAGCTAAAAAACTTTCGCTGCAAGAAAACACAGTTTCCCAGCTTTGAGTTCACATATTCAAGCTCACTTAGAGCTATGTTCAAAAGTTTTAAAAATTGTTAAAAGGCCTATTCAATCCCCCACCCCCATAGACAGGGACCAACAAATACTTTAAACCTTATATATAATAATAATTTATAACATAAATATACTACTTTATATAAAAACTGTAATAGACAGTTTGCAGGAAATTAATTAAATAATATATTAATATTAAGCTCATATACCATAAGACTCAAATTCTCCTGACCCAACCAGTTCATAGATTAAGATTCGTGAGGCGGTATCAAGAATTTATCGTTATTATTTGCTCTCTTTTTCTCATGTGTGACTTTTATTACTTATTCTTTAATATTTTATATATTTAATTCAGTTAATAAAAAAATATTTACAACGCTTTATAATTCAATTTTTATGTCAATTAATGCAGTGTTACTTACCAAAATTCGTATATCCAACAAATTGTATAAAGAGTTTTAAATAAATCAAATACATAAAATAAATTTATTTGGTGCCTTAACTATTGGACATGTATTAAATTTGGTCATTAACTATTAGTATTTTCAAATTAGGTGCACGACTATGTAACTTGTATTACATTTGGTATTTGACTATTAATATTTTCAAATCAGGTGGTTGACTTTGTAATTTGTATCACATTTGGTCTTACCATCAAATTTACCAACCAACTATTGCCTGAATTTCAACGAGAAAAATAATTTTTCTTGCAATTATTCGGCCGAAAATACTCTTTTAATTACAACATATATATTATTTTTCCGTTGAAATTTCAGCAATAGTTGGCTGGAAACTTGGTCAGAAAATTTTAACGGCAGGATCAACCGACCAAATGAGATGCAAATTACATAGTGATGCACCTAAATTGAAAATATTAATAATCATGGACCAAATGTGATATAAATTACATAGTCATACACATAAAGTTAAAAATATTAATAATCAAGGACCAAATTAAATTTGAATCATACGACGTATATAATAGTTCAGAGACCAAAAGCGAAAATTTTTTCTAAAGAAAATAACTCAGTAAAAACTAAAAAGGATTTGTTTGATTTTTGAACACTCACAATAAATTACATAATTTTAAATATACTACTTATTGTTTTATATAAATTTTTTTGTTCAAATATTATTTTACAAAAATAAAAAATTCCAATAAATAGCTTAGGCAAAGTATGTCACGCACCCTCCCTTATCTTCTCCACCTTCCAAAATAAATACTCTTCTAAACCCTCTGATCTGCTCCAAAGTCATCTTCTTCATCCTTCCAATATCAACACTATAAGTCTATAACCGTCATTGTTTCTGAGAAAAAAGCTTCATTCATTTCCCTAGCTACAAAAACAAAAGAAAACAAAAATCATTTCTAAAGCATGGCCGAAGAGCAACACCTCCTGTCGACGGAGATCGTGAACCGCGGCATCCAGTCGTCGGGGCCGGATGCCGGGTCGATGACGTTCTCCGTGAGGGTCCGCCGACGGCTGCCGGACTTCGTGCAGTCGGTGAACCTGAAGTACGTGAAATTGGGGTACCATTATCTGATCAGCCACGGGGTATACTTGGCCACCGTGCCGCTGCTTCTGGCGGTGTTCGGCGCCGAGGTTGGGAGCCTTAGCAGGGCGGAGATGTGGCAGAAGCTTTGGGATAGCACTGCTAAATATGATTTGGCCACCGTCTTGTCTTTTCTGGTGCTTGTTGTGTTTACCCTCTCAGTTTACTTCATGTCCAAGCCTAGACCTATTTATCTCCTTGATTTTGCATGCTTCAAACCTAGTGATGATCTCAAGGTAATATTTTAGGTTCTTTTTGCTATTTCAAATGTTATTATTATTGTAATCAGTTTGGTTGGTCTGAGTGGTCATGAACTCTTTTCTTTTAATTGGACTGATTAGTCTAAGTACACTTAGGGTATGCTCAAATTGTTTTGATAGTATTTGGTACCAAAACAATACTTTTATGATATCATTCACTTTTAGATGTACCTGTATGGAGAGTTGGTACAATTTTCTTTATAAATATGTATTCTTTTGCATAAGTTTTTAGATAGTTTTCATGATTTTTGTATAGGAGACATATGTATGTTTATGTATGTTTTACAATAAATGCTCTTTTTTTCTAAAATAAATATATATGATTATTTTTGTACTAGTGTATAATTAATTATAAGCATTTCAAAATAGACAAAAAGTTTAGAATTATTTAGAATTATGTTGTTTTGAATTAGAAAATGATTCCTACGATGGTGAGGATGACTGGATCCACACATGTTTTGAGTAGTATTGATTCTATTACAATGTAGTATTTGTTCAGCCTATTGAAGCACTAAAGAGTGTTTTCACTAGGCTCGAACCCATGACCCTCTGGATCCCCTGTTTCCATCCAACTTCCGAAAATTTATTATTATTATTAAGCATAACAAATATATGCTTATTTTCCTTAGGTAACAAAGGAGCAATTCATTGATTTAGTCCGAAAGTCGGGGAAATTCGACGAAGAAAGCCTGGAATTTCAGAAGAGGATATTAGAATCTTCCGGCATCGGAGACGAAACGTACGTGCCGAAGTCGATCGGGTCACCGGAAAACACCGCCACCATGAAGTTAGGGCGGGAGGAGGCGGCGACGGTGATGTTCGGAGCAATCGACGAGGTGTTCGAGAAAACCCGAGTCCGCCCAAAAGACGTGGGAGTTCTGGTGGTGAACTGCAGCATATTCAACCCGACACCCTCGCTGTCGGCTATGATCATAAACCACTACAAGATGCGAGGGAACATCCTGAGTTTCAACCTGGGAGGGATGGGGTGTAGTGCTGGGGTGATAGCGCTTGACTTGGCCCGTGACATGCTCCAAGCTAACCCTAATAACTATGCGTTGGTGGTTAGCACTGAAATGGTTGGGTTCAATTGGTACCCCGGCAAGGAACGCTCAATGCTCATCCCTAATTGCTACTTCCGCATGGGTTGCTCCGCCCTCCTCCTCTCCAATCGCCGCCGTGACTACCGCCGCGCTAAGTACCAGCTCGAGCACATTGTCCGGACTCACAAAGGCGCCGATGATCGTGCTTTCAGGTAATATTCCATTAATCTCCGCCCTCATTTTGTTTAATTTGGTTAATATAGGCCCTGTTTGGTAAATGGCTTTTGGCTGATTGGATTTACTGTTTGGTTAGAATGAATGATTTGTTAATAATATTAGTTGATTGTAGAAAGTTGTTTGATAAATTAACTGTTAGTGGTAGTTGTTTGGTATATTTTATTTTCTCAAAAAGCTAATTGAAAAGGCTGCTTTGAGTAGCCTTTTGAATTTTAGCATTTTGGAGTTACAAAAAGTTTATTAACCAAACAACTAATAGTGGTCAAATAAGCCAAAATTGGCTGATGGGCTGATTATTTATCAAACAGGGCCATAATCATTTTATTACAGTGTTGCTAGACATGTTCAATTTTCTGGCCAACCAAAAATTGTCAAAAATTACAAATTTTTTTTTGAAAACTTAAGTTCCAACGACTTAGGGTATTCGCAAAATCCTCCTTACATTAATTAATTGTGTTTAGTGATATGCATCAATTAATCAAGGAATTTATGAGACACAGTACCAAAAATATGCTAAGCTCTTATAAGAATAGTAGGTTCGAATCCTAGTAGTTCAATAGGTTGACATAGTATATATGGATAGATATACTAAAAAAAAAAAAATAACGCCCATATTTGAAAAGAAATTATAATAGTCAATATTTTTATCATTTAATAATTTTGTAAGAATTTCTACTAGAATTATACTTAATTCAGTACTTGTTAAAATATAAAAATAAAATTTCATCAAATACACGGTACTGTGACTATCATATAGAAGCTGTCACCATATTTGAAAGTAGATGGTGGTTGGGTAGAATTAAATGTGTACAATATGAAGTTATCAAGTAGCATGTGGTATGGTAAAGCCAATTTATTGATACTTATCACCATCCCAACTGTCCTAATTTATGACCATCTGTTTCACTGTGGGGTACTGCCACATCATGCATCTTGGTCTTCACTAATTCCTTTTCATGAAACAACTTGCACACTGCCACGTCAGAAGACCACAACTTTTACACTTACAAGCTAGCCTGTTTTTGCTACATCTATTAATTGGTGTACCTAGAGAAGAGGGCAAATTATAACTTGCATCATAATTCACATTGCAATGTTAAATCACTCATAAATATTTATTTTTAAAGTAAATACACAAATGGTCCATCAACTATAGTGAAATTCACAAATTGGTCATCGACTATCAACTTTAGCAAATTAAGTCCTTAATTATTCAATTTTTATTCAATAAAGTCATTAACGAGCGATTGATTTGTGAATTATTGAGTAATAATTGAATAGTTGAGGACTTAATTAGTCAAATTTATAGTTGATGACTAATTTGTGAATTATGACATAGTCGAGGGACCATTTTGAATATTTACTCTTATTTTTAGTATCTTGAATGTTAATTTGAGTTCAAAATATGGTTAATCAAATTAGACACATCAAAGGAAGTAAAGATAAAACACTAAGAGTGTGTTTGGTTGATAGGTTTTTAGAACACTACTATGGATTTTGATTACCCCTAATTGCAAAACCCATTCAATTCCCTAATAAAATAAGGGGTTTATCCCCTTCCTCCTCAACCTTTCCCCAACTATAAATAATCATTCTCATTTCACTCTATTACCAAACATACAAAATACTTTCACCAAAATTCATTACCATTACCAAGTATTTGATACACATCCCGATTCTGATTTCGATTCTCATGTGCGAACCAAACACACCCTAGTGCTCCATTAGATGTCTATTTCTAATCAATAACATTGCGCGTGCAGGTCCATCTACCAAGAAGAAGATCAAGAACGCCACAAGGGGCTAAAGATAAGCAAAGACTTGATTCAAATAGGAGGAGATGCACTGAAGACCAACATCACCACACTAGGCCCTCTAGTCCTCCCATTCTCCGAGCAGCTCTTCTTCTTCGCAAACCTAATTTGGACCCACATTTTCCCCTCCAAGAAAGCGCCCAACAAGCCCTACATCCCCGACTACAAGCTAGCATTCGACCACTTCTGCGTCCACCCCGCCGGCAAGGCCGTCCTGGACGAGCTCCAGCGCAACCTGGGGTTGAGCGACCACAACATGGAGGCGTCCCGGGCGGCTCTGCACCGCTTCGGGAACAATTCTAGCAGCAGCATATGGTACGAGCTGGCGTATCTGGAGGCCAAGGGGAGAGTGAAAGGAGGCCATCGCGTTTGGCAAATTGCCTTCGGGTCAGGTTTCAAGTGCAACAGTGCTGTTTGGAAGGCGATGAGGCGTGTTGGGACCCAAGGGGGGAATCCTTGGCTCGATTGCGTTGATAGATACCCTCAGGCTCTCTACTCCCCTTAGAAAGCTATTCATGGTAGCAAATTATAACGTCGTCAACCTTTCAACATGGAATTGAAGTGGAAGCTAGGCTTCATCTTGAAATTTATAATTTATAATAATAATAATGGTTACAAGTACATTGCAATTTCTATAATTTCGTGTGTAATAGTATTACATGTTTAGTGAAATTGTATTATTGCTCATCATATAAAATTTACTTGTGATATTGTTACGTATTACATTATAAAATTTTTTTATACGACTATATAGACTAAAACGCTTGTGCATGCAAGCTCAAAACTATTATCTTATTGACCCTGTCATCAGGGGCGGAGCCACTATGGAGGCTGTAGGGGTAATTGCCCCCCTTCCCACCCCACCCCACCTCACCCAATTTATATATATATATATATATATATATATATATATTCCGGATCGGGTGAGGACCTATCATTAGGTGAAGATCCAGTGGACTAATCCTGATCATCCATTTGGATAGATCTAACGGCTATGAATGCAATTGCACAACAAAGTGGGCAAGATGCACAGCATTCACACTATGAATGCACAACAAACTGAGATGGAATGCACAACACACTGAGACCGAATGCACAACACACTGAGACCGAATGCACAACAAAATGAGTACGAATGCACAACAAAATGAGCGCGAAAAAATTAAATCAAAGGATCAGATAAGTCCACAGGGTCCTCACCAAACTATAAGTCCTCATTTGATCCTTAATATATATATATATATATATATATATATATATATTTATTTATTTATTTATTTATTTATTTATTTGTGTATGTACAAATTATTAATTGTTTGAGTAGCTTAGTTAGTTGAACTATAAATTTGATGTTAAATTGCTTATATCATAGGTTCGAATCTCAGTAGCAACAATTATCCTTTATCTTCTCTATTTTATTTTGTCTCTTTCATTCCTTCGCAAGGTAAATTAAATGTTTTATTTAGTTTACTTTTTATGAATCATTCAATTACAAATTAAAATGTTCTTTTAGTCTACTCTTTCAGAATCAATTTGATTAATGTAATATACAAGTTTATATTATACTTCATTCTATTCTAATTAATTTAGAAAAACTTAAAGTTGATCTAACTAAAAGAAATTAAAATTAAAAAGTATTTTTGAATATAGTATTTTGTTTCTATTCAAATTATTTTATCTAATTGATTATGTTTCATATTTTGTCATAAATATTTTTCACATTTTCATCCAGTCAAGTATATTTTTGGCTCAGCCCATAACTATCATGTAATCTATCAAAACATTATATTGTAAATTATAATGTATTTTGTATTTGAACCTTATTATATTGTAAATTATAATGTATTTTGTATGTGAACCTGATATTTTATCATTGACATTTTTAATGTCATTTAAACTTCGCCCTGGATCCGCCCCGCCTATCATAATTATATATGTACATCCTGGCATGTTTTAAATATTATAATATATTATTTGCGAAAAGAAAAAGTTATGACATGAAATAATTAAATCAATAATGTTGTATTTGCAAGACAGCCACCACCCAAACACACATGAGAGTCAGAATGAGAATCAAATAACTGTACAGCATGTTTGGTTCACGGAATGGATTTAGAGGAAATAGCAATGGAAGATTTTTGAAGACGACTTGGTCAGGGCGGTTCACAATTTCTTTGCTTTGCTTATTCCAATACTGGGATTGGGTTGGCTTGGCCATTTTATTTATAAAACCCATTGTTTTTAGGCCAGCGCGAAGGAACAAGAAACTTTCACTCCACTTTTCCTTCACTCCTTATGGAATAAGTAAGGAATAGAACAGAAAATGTATTCTATTGTTTAGTTCGCTGAAAGAATAGACTTTAGGAATTGTATTCTAACGTTTGGTTGGTTAAAGGAATAGAAATGGAATATATATTTAAAAGACATAAATACCCTTGTACAAAATTTTATTATTATTATTATTATTATAAATATTATTATTATTATTATTATTATTATTATAAATAATAATAATAATAATATTATTGTTATTATTATTAAAGATATTATTATTATTATTATTATTATTATTACATAAAATTTTTATATAATATTATTCTATAGCAATTACAATATTAATAAGATGATCTATAAATTATGAAATAAAATATTCATATAAATAACAAAATTTTTTAAAGAACATTTAATAATATTTAGTAGAAGTGGTTATGAAGTCTTCAGGAAGTTGGTTTGAGATGTGTGTATCTCCTTATTTCAAGGAGTCTTCCTACAACAAATGATCATATTCAATAATCCTCCTGCAACAAATGATCATATTCAATAATCCTAATATTACTATAAAATGTAATGAGATTATCTTATGGAGAATACAAGCTCTATACGCCATTTGAAGCAGCCAAAAGGATGCAAAGTGGCTACTCACTTCTAGTGCAGCAAGAACACTAAGAATGCAATCACTCATGGGCATCTTTCCACCAGAAAATTCAAGAAGATATCACTTGACTGGAAATAACCAACAAATGTTGTATTATGAATGAACCAAATGGGATTTTAGATTCCTGAGCTAAACCCGTACTTAGATTACATTTCATTTTTATATTTATTTATTTAAATGTGTATATTGTGAATTATTTAGAAAGAGTTATTTATTTTTGGTATAAAATTTAAAAAATTATACCCAACAGTTGATTATTTGTATAATATTTAATTAATCTATATTAAATATTAATCTTGTTTTAGTCGTCTTGATGAGATGATATTATTTATGTTTAATAATATAAAATATATGTATAAATATTTAACAAAAATATATAAATATATTTTAAGTTTAATTAAGGGTAAAATATTAAATAAGAAAATTTACCTATTCCTGAGAACTCAGCCTCTCAGGAATAGGTTAATACCAAAGTGGGGTCTGGTAATAGCTATTACCTTTGCAAGGGTAATAGCTCATTCCCAGGAACAATGTTCCATCCTAGGAATAAAAAGCATTACCAAACAAATGAATAGGCCTATTCCGCGAATCAAACATGCGGTTATGTTAATAGGTTTTGGTGAAAGTATTTTGAATGTTTAGTAGTATGGTGAAATTGGGATGATTACTGTAAACACAAAATTCTGAATAATATATTGGAATTCAAAATTGGGTTACATGTTAAGTATCAATATGGATGTGGGTACAATATCTCTGGATAGATCATCTGATTCTTCAATTGATGTCTTGACGCTCAATTGAAGGGTTCCCGAATTTCTAGTGGCTTGATCTTCAAAGAAAAATGTATATGTTTGCTCTTCTGAAGGGGTGTCTTGACGCTCCATTGAAGGGTTCCCGGATTTCTAGTGGCTTGATCTTCAAAGAAGCACTTATATGTTTGTTCTTCTGAAGGTCCTCTGGGTTCGGCTTGATCTTCAACTAGAGGTTTGGATTGATAGGCATGGAGAATCTTGGGGCTTTTACTTTCAAGATTATGGGGCTTTTATTATGATTTTCCCAGGATGATTACATAGAAATAAAAGCTCATATTTATAATTGTATGATAGAACAGTAGTTTTGATAAATTCAAACTCTTTTAATATTATCTAATTAACAAATTAGATAATATCAATATTATCCAAAATCTATTTAAATATACTAATATAAAAGATAATCAAAATTAACAAATTTTTAGTGTCAACAATTACCAATATTGATGTTTGGTTGTGTATGTATAACCTTATATATAATAAGAATAAAAGTTTTAAAAATATAAAAAAAAAAAAAAAAAAAAAAACAAACAAAAAATCAAGGCAATTGATCCTAATATAATGATGCCCAAAGCACCAATATGAACAAAAAAAACCGAAACAAAAATCTAAAAACACTAATCAAAACTTAAAAATCAAATTACAAATAAGATGGAATGGTATCTGTTTTTAATTAGGGAATGAGGTTTTTAATTGGAGGGGTAATCAAATCCATAGTTATGTTTTAAAAAGTTGTTAATCAAACACGAACGATGATTTTGATTCTCATTCCTAATGTGTAAACCCATGAACCAAACACTCCCTAATTGTTACAATTTAACTATATGCATGCTTACCTGGCCTCTTTTGATTTCATTTTTGTGCAAGGTTAATTTTTTGTGCTAAGAAGCAGTTGAAATAAAATATTGTGTTACAATACAGGTTTGATTGCAGACCTATGCTCGTTTGATGAACGTGAAGTAGTAAAGTAGCAGGAAACAAGAATTGTAAAAAACAATAGAGGAGGTTTCTTATTCAGCATTCCATCCATTACAATAGTGGGGAAGTACATATATATAATAACTAACAACTTCAATAACCATACTAAATATGACCGTTACAATGGTTACAACATAATGACGATACTTAATATAATTTATAACACTATCCCTTAGACATTATTTGTTCACGATCTTCCCTGGTTAAAAACTTGCTAGGAAAACCCTATGGGAAAAACCTAGACAATAAAAGGTACATGGTACATGAATGGTATATTCAAATACTTTCATGCCTCGTTAAAAACTTTACTAGGTAGGAAAACCACGTGGAAAAAAACCTATTTGAAAAAAAGAAGACATGATATATATAAAAATCATGTATTGTATTGGTTGCCTTATTTTAAAAAAACTTACACTAAGGAAAAATCCCGTGGGAAAAACTTATTAGTTAAGAAAATGAGTACAACCACAAACTTTTGGATTTAATATAATCTTCAGGATTATAAGAGTTGTTAGTCTTTTGGAATAATAATTTATGCATACTAGGATGTTGTTGCTCCCCCTGAAGAAAACATCATTCATGATTGTCTCGTTAAAAACCTTAACTTAAGAAAACCATGTGAGAAAAACTTAATTAAGGGAAAAAGAGTACAATCATAAGCCTTCAGGGCATAATCTTCATGATCTCGGGGTTCGTTTATTTAAGTATTTATTTGTAACTTTCTCCTATTTATTACATCATACTCATGCCTCGTTAAAAACCACACTAGAAAAACCCAATGGGAAAAAACTAGTGAGGAAAAGAGTACATGGTGTGCGTGTGTGTGTGTGTGTGTATATATGTATGTATGTATATGTTACCAAAGTACAACTGTTGGTCCTTTTAAGATCCCAATCTTCAGGATTGATTTAAGTGTATTCCACATCTCCTCCTGAAGATAACAATCTTCAAGTTCTACATTTCTTAAAGTAGAATAATTGTTTCAAAAAGGAGTGTAGAGGAGATGATATGGCAATCTTCATGATTGTCACTATACGTTAACATTTTATACAATGGTTCTCGTGACTCTACTGGAGCTTATGTGGGTTGAATATAGCCAATATTCCTTAATCATACCCACTTAAAAACACACTTTTATCGTCCTCCCATAAGTCAGTGGCGGTAGAACACACATAACTAGTTTGGAATTTAGTATCATGGAGATCAAAAGGTGTCAATACCAAGTGATCTATGAGAAACACACATTGATTTATCGCATAAATTTTAAATTGAAGATACTAGAGGATATTTTGAGCACTAGGAGTTATAGTTGAAATATAATCATAGAACTTCTAGTTCTACAGTAGTGCTCCAATAGTAATGAAGTAATGGACTTCAAGAGATTATTGGACAAATGTTAGTGTGATAAGTCAATCATACCTATCCATATGAAATGCGTTAAAAATATCTTTCTAAAAATAGACTGATTGGTGTATATAATTCCTTTTAAGGAAATACTCGATCTGCAGGTTGAGGTAATACTTAGTTTTTCAAGTCTTTTTATTTCTAAAATTCATCTTTAGAGCTAATACGATTAAGCTCTTTATGATGTTTATAATACCAACATAGGTTGAGATAACGATTAGTAGCCCCTCAATAAGTACTAATGGTATATTTTGATTTTTACATTTTCCTACTTCAGGAGGGAATTACTTAGTTAATTGCTTTACTATTTCAAGTTTAAGTAAAGCCTTTATATTTCAACAACAAACATGGTGTAATGCTTATCGTTGTGAATTATAAATTCACCAATGATACATTAAATTTAGCAATTCTACAATCATTTACAACTCAATAAAGAACACTTATAGTACATATTATCCCTTCTAAATGAAGGTAATAACTCCATTCGTAATCCTTTAAAGAATTCATAATGACAACGCAATTCCTTTTTCAAAAGGAGAATTACTCAGTCAATTATGATATGTATTAGGTCATATAAAGACCATATCGTCCAATGACCCATTATCATGTAATCATGACAATTATTAGCTGCATATCTAAGTTTATTCTGCCAATTATCTTGTATAGCCGAACTTAACATCATCATACATGGGAGATTTGATTAAAATTAATCAAGGGTATCTGCGTGAACCCATGTGTTACAGACACTCGCTATTATACCATCTCATAATTTTTATTTCTCTTTCGCACAGACACCCATTTATAGTCGGCAGGGTTAACATTCAATGGTGTTTATGTTATAAAGAGAATCTATTTTAGCGAGTAGAGCTATGCCTTAATTGCTCCTTTAAATATTAAATAATGAGGATGCATCCGGCACCTCACCTGGATCCAGTTTATTTAAATGAGCAATTATATAGACGTGTGTTGTCGACAACTATAATATATAATTTTCTCCCAAATTCATGATAATTTTAAAATTAATCAGATCGTTGACATTTTCCAAATATTAAGATTTGATCGTTCCGCATCCCTAGTATTATGTTTGTTTGGTGTATCTTACTAGGGTTTTCGTCATCTGGACGAATGTCTTCAGGACATAATTCTTTTTAAGACAAGAGTGTCAATGCTTCTTTACTAGATCTAGTATTATGTTTCATATCTCTTAAACTGATAGATCTCCTACACTTCTAGTGTCAAGGAGTATCGAGATAAATATATTTGGTCCATTTTGGGAATTATATATGGGACCTTGCCACTCTTTTCTGATAAACATGATCAGTGTATATATACGTTATCGGTATATATATTTGGCAGATTATCTGCTAATATAGCAAATAGATTATCTTCTGAACTTCTAGTTCAGTCTCACTAGTACGTGGATTATAATGAAGATCATTCCATTTAATGGGATTTCTCACCATTTAAATTTGGGTATATCTCCCCCTAATGCCGTGAACAGATCTTAAGGATGCAGTCAGCGTATCTATTGATTCCCTATCATGGGCTCTATGTAAATAGATAGAGTTTTATAATCATATATATATATATATATATATATATATATATATATATATATATATATATATATATATATATAGCCCATAAAGATACGCAATGGCGGTGATATAATAATTGGACTGCACCCTAAGAATAGGAACGCAGATTGAAAAATGTTTACACATACTAGGTTTATGGGGACTTATATGCAGTTAGCAAAAAATATATCAAGTATGATGTCCCCAAAATCATCAATTTAATTTGTTGCACCTTACAAGTATTACAGGGTAGTTGCCAAGTTTGTAAAAAACGCTAGGCGCCCCTTAGGCGCCCGACTAATTTTTATTTATTTTTTATTTTTTAATAAAAATCCTCAAGCCATTAATGAGTTCAGACCTTCACATCTGACATCTCCCACTTTCCCAGACTTCCCTTTCCCATGTGATTCCATTTCCCAAAACTCCCCCAAACTTCCCTCATATCCCTTCCCATTAAATGATCTCTCTCCATATTACAGAACTCCGAAGACAATTTGATATTTGATAACCCACATTACAAAACTCAGAACACCCACATTAAAGGGGGCGACTGGCTGAGGCGATCGGCGGAGGTGGGGAGGCGGCCGCGTGTGGTGGCGCTAGCGAGTGTGGGCTAGGCGAAGTTGCTACTCAACATACTGCAGAAGTGTAGATTGGCGTGGGGAGTGGGGATGCTTTTAATTAACTTCTGAGTTCTAAAAAACAAAACTGCTTCTAACTTCTAATTAACTTATGAGTTCTAATCTGAAATGCAGATTGGCGTGGCGTGCAGAAGAAGGCTGAGACGGTTCCTCCTGCTAGGCGGTCTAGGCGGCGCCTAGACCGCCTAGCCGCGGAGGAGGCCGATTCTGACTTTCCTCGCCGCGGCCGGCCGCCGCCTAGTGCCTAGATCAAAGTACTTTCTTTGTTAACAAATTCTTCTCAAGTAGTTAACATGATTGACGTCAAACAATTTTTTTTTATTTTTTATAGTATTAATAAAATTCTTAGTAACGTAATTAAATATATAACATTCATTACCTAAGGCACCTTTTATTTTCCTTCGTGACAATATCGGACTCCATTCACACTCCATCTCCAACTTGAAGGGGGTTGATAAGGAAGAAAAGCTAATTGAGGAAACAAAATATTTCACACAAACAATGGAAACAAATATCACTACAAGAAATTAAGAAAATATTCAATGGAATCATTCTCATCAACTCATCCTATAATCAAGGAGTTTATATATATATATATATATATATATATATATATATATATAGTATACAGCTTGTATTTTGTTATCTTACCGGCCTTTCTCTTTATATAAGCCTCCCATGTTTTATGAAAAAGACACAACAATTGAAATAAAATATTAAGTTTATAAGAGTTTTTCAGCTACAACACATAGTCAAGGTATGAAGAAATACGTCATATATGGATAAATTGATTATTATTTATAAGAGAAAGTAAAATATTTATTGTAAAAAATGTAATGCTTTTGAATTAAAATTTAATATTTACAATAAAAATTATAATATTTATGAGAAGAAATATACTCCATAGTATTTATAAAAAATTTGACTTCTATGTGCATTTTTTGTTTTGGAAAATAATCAATATAATTGCATTAAGTACTGTAATAAAGCAGAGACAAAATCAGTGGGACGGGAGTCCCAAAATAGAGAGTTAGCCTGGGAATAGGTTGCTGTAGGCAGGTAAAAAGTGAGCTAACATATTAGAGGTTCTAGAAACTAAAGAAATAGAACAACTATATATGAAAAGCACGTAAAAAATTCCTAGAGTCACTATTGGCAATGCCAACATATGATCGGAGCTCGATCAGGAAAGGGATCGGAGAAGTGAAGAAACATCGGTGTACAAACGAATTGAGTTCACGCTGCGATCCTTCAGCCAATTAAGATAGCGCCATTCATAGCAGCCAAGAAATCACCAGCTGAAGAGAGAAGGACAGCTCCGATCCCACCGTTGCCTTGTTCATCGTGTGCTGGTAACCTGCTCAGTAAGGACCCAACAAATCAGGATTTCAACATTGTAATATGGGTTGTTGTGTCTAAAAATGCAACTGTAGAAATCATGCGATCAAAAATTGCTAAGTGATTGCATTTGGCAATGAATAAAGAAGAGAGTGAAGAGAGCGCATTTGGCAATCAGGCTTTTGGGTTACCCTAACGTCCTTCTTTCCAATCGTTATACCCTGCACCACAGTGCACATAGCAATGTGCACCACGTACGTAAAACGACGTCGTTTCGGTGTTAATAGACGCGGATGCGAATGACTCAGGGAATTCATTATCTATAATACACATAATCATTATCTATAATACACAGAACGTTTGCCTAGAATACACAGAATATTGACACAAAATACACAGATGTTAGTGGACGCGAATGACTACAGGGAATTCATTATCTATAATACACATAATCATTATATAGAATACACAGAACGTTTGCCTAGAATACACAGAATATTTGCCCATAATACACAGAATATTGACGCAAAATACACAGAACTCATCCTCCTAACATTCGAATGCACAAACACATCACAACTTGTGTTAATAACATGAATACACATAATATTTACACAAAATACACAGAACTCATCCTCCTAAATATTCGAATGCACAAAGACATCACAACATGTGTTACTAACATGAAATCACAACATGTGTTACTAACATGAAGTGTTACTAACATGAATACACATAACGGTTGCATATAATACACAGAACGGTTCCCTAGAATACACAAAATGATTGCCTAGAATATACAGAATATTAACATAAATACAGAGACCGGCCGAAACGGGAAACATGATTTTCAAAAAAAACGGACGATTAATTTACAATGTTCAAAACGACGTCGTTTAGGTACGTGGTGCACATTGCTATGTGCACCGTGGTGCACAGTATAATTTCCCCCTTCTTTCCCCTTGAAAAGCATCCATTATAATCAACAACTAATATTGTATAAATATATCACAATATTAATCAATAATTAATCCGTAAATTTAGAGTGAATAATCATATAAATCACTCAAAAACTCATATTATTCAATAAACAATATAAACATAGAACATGAGAGCAAAGACACATATCAATACACCCATAGCTATATACATACATCCAACCATTAAAATCCACTAATACACACATAAAACATAAGTATAAGAATAAAATACAAAAACACTGAAAATTAAGAATATGGAACAATTGAAAATCCTCAGTAAAATAATCGAAAACATTCTCAATCGTGTCAACTACTATGACTAGATTAGCCTTAGCAATTGCAATCCTATGCAGTCTGCACCCTCCACTCTTGTTGTAAAAGCATAGCTATGTACAGAGTAAAAGGTCTATAAACTTAATTTGTTTTCCTGTAAAAATCAAAGAATATAGTTAACTACAGAATAATGCAGTATCACATACGACACTAGGACTCTAGCTAATTAACGGTCCATTTGGAAACTTAAAATATATTTTTTGAATTTTTTTAAATATGACTTAGTTTTTGAAAAATGTTTTAATTTGCTGGCGTTGGACGAAAAATAAAAAATTTGTTTTTCTTTTTGGCTGAAAGTAAAGAAATTGTATTTTTTTGTTTGATTCATTTTTTTCTGAAAATGAACATATTATTTTTTATATAATAATAATAATAATAATAATTAATGTGGTGATGATAGTAATAATTATTCGGAAACTAGCTTGAAAAAAATGTTGGAGACCAGAAAATAAAAAAAAAATGAGAAAAATACATTTCTACTAAAAATCTAAAAAGACATTTTTCGTTGACCAGAATAAATAATTTTCTTTAATTTTATTTTCTTTTAATACCCGAATGCCCCAAAATTTGAAAATTAATAAATTTCAGAATTCATTTCTCAGGTTTCTAAACCGAACATAAATGTGAAAATTAGATACAAAAGTTGAATATATATTCTTGATAATGTGACAATTAGATACAAAAGTTGAATATATATTCTTGATAATTATCCACCGGACCGAAACTCCCGCTCCTCAAAAGCCCACAGGAAAGGAGTTGATGCTCCCACATCCATACCGCCACTAAGTGTCCAGTTTGCTGTAATGATAATTGTTAAACATTGTTTCAAAATAATTGAATAAAGTAATCATCCCAAAATATTCTTGATAATCATCAAATATTTTGACCAAAACCAGATTTTATACACTTCCATGAAAATGAAATATGAATAATAATGTAAATCATCAACTTTAGTGAAGAATCCTAAATAAATAGTAGGAAAAATCTAACTTTTGACTCCTCAATAGTATGGAAATTTCGGATCCCGCTTTTGATTTTTGTAAATTTGTTCCCTCAATTATTGCTAACATTAGAGCTCATTTTTTTTTTGAAAATCGAGCTTTAACTCCTCTTCATATCAAACTTGTTATCTTACTAATTTAGTTGAAAGGCTTGGTTATTGATAGTTACTTTAAAAATTTCAACTCTATCATTAATCGAGTAGGAGGATTTAACACGTGACCTATAATTCATTCAATTGGCTATCCATTCAGAGTTATGCATATTTTAGACGATTTGAAACAGGAGAGAAGTAAATGAATTAGGTGTTGCTATTTCTACCCCCTTAAGTGCAAATATTCATTCAGATGAAGTTTATTTTTTTTTTCTTTTTATTCAAACAAAATTAATATTTAAAAGTATATTTTTAAAAATCTCTAATTTATATCTTCAAAAAAAATCTCTAATTTATATCTTCAAAAAAAATCTCTAATTTATAAAAATTTGTAAAATGAAACCATATTAATATATTTTTTTTAAATACTACTAACTCCATTAGAATGCAATGTCTGTGAGTCAGTATTGACTCCACTGAGGCTCAAACCCACCACCTCCCGTATAAAGGAAAGGGTTTGATGCCACTGGACCACAAGGTTCTTGGCAATAATTTAAATTAATATACTACTCCGTATTACATTAAGTCATCACTATATTAGGTTCAATTCGTTTTCAATATACTAGTGGTTCATTTTTAAAATACTATAGGTTTATTTTTAACATACTAATACAAATATATCATTATACTGATAAACATTAAATAAGTTCATTAGACAAAAACGAAAAGTTCATATTCACAATACTACAAGTTCGTTTTCAAAATATCACATGTTCATTTTCACAATTGTAGGTTTTCACAATTGACATGTCAAATAGATTCATTAATGAAACTTTGTAGGTTCATTTTCACAATATTGGTTGTTCATTTTTACAATACTGAATGTTAATATTTGTAATAATAATGCAACTACATCATAATACTAAATCTAAAATAGATTAATTAGAAGAATACGCATTGGAGGTTCATTTTCATAATGCAGAAGGTTCACTATATCAATATTGTCAGTCCATCAATGAATAACTAAGACCCAAAATATATTAATATGAGTATCATTCAAAAAATCTTAATGAGATATTTTAAATAATATATATTATAACATCGATTTTATTTATATAAAAAAAAAAGGAATAATATACGCAAATTAATGTCAACTCCATGAACTTATCGGATTATAATAAAGAACATGATCAATACTATCTCTTAATGAAACAATAGTATTATAATAATGATGTATGATCCCCAAAGTAAAGTGGAGCATGGTCAACATACCTTAGCCATGTTGAGGTGTTTTAAAGTGTGGTTGTAGATGCTCTTTGAAATTTTCAGAATCCCATTCTAGTGCATCCCACCAATGTTGGTCACCCAATATAGACTCAATACTTTCTGCACTTTGCATACCAAGAGGCAGTTTTCCCAACATATTGCACTCTCCCACTTCAAGTTGTTCTAGACTTTTCCATGATACATTTGCATTGCATATTCTCTTTAGTGCGGGAAGAGTAAGCAATTTCAGGGTCCGAAGGTTTGGAACAATGTTGTCCATAAGTGTGTTCTTGAACACTTGTGTCAATTTCATACATCCATTTATACTGATTTTTTCCACTTTATCAAGCTTTTGAAGAGTTCCATCCATTACTAGTAGACTCTTCAAATCCCAACAGGAACTAACTTGAAACCTAGTCCAAGAAAATTGTTGAAACTTGAAAGGCTTTCCAATCCGCTCACCCCACTTAAACTAAGGAACTCTAAATTAGGTAACAAGTCTATTTGTTCATCGCATCTCCCCAAGGACAATGGTTTCCCAAATATGCAACAATATATGATACTTAGTTTCTTCAAGTTAACAAAGGGACCAAGGCTGGCACTATTTCTTACCAAGCTATCAAGCATGAGATCCACTTTCTCACAATGCACAATACCAAAGGAAAGAGCATTTAGTAACAACCACCCAACCATTTCATCACCTGAGAAATGAAGGCCTTTCAATAACACTTCATTTTCAATTTGACTAGGCCAATATGCACTATGATCATTAACATGAAATCTAAACTTTTTAATTCTCTTGAACCAAGAAGTATGCTGGGTTGTGAAACAACGAATGCTTTTGAAATGTATGTATAAGACAATTAATTGGTTTAGGCATAGCAAATCTTCAATTGGTGCATTTGCCTCAATTGTATCCCTAGTTCCCCATCGGATACCACTGCCTTCCATACTAAGAAACTCCAGCTTATGTAACTTGCAAAATATTCCAGTAGGAATTTCTCTCAACTTAGGAGTTTCTTCTAGGAGTAATATCTTTAAGTTTGCCAACGTTTCAAAGCCGACTGGCAATTTAGCTATAGTAGTAAAACTACAATCAAGTATTTGCAGTTTTCTCAGAGCTTCAAGGGGAGGCAACTCACGTATTGACTGGCAGTGTCTTAAAATGAGAGCTTGAAGTTCACCAAGTTGAAGAAGAGAGTCAGGTAATAACATGATATTAGTTTTACTTAGGTCCAAAGTTGTTAACATTTGGAATCCTTGTAAAAATGGGTTAGGAAGTTCATGAAGGCCCCTATTACCTTGCAGAATCAAAGCTGTTGTTTCTGGACAATGTATGCTGCAGTCTGGCAAAAATGCTATTTTGCTATTCATAAAAGATACTCTCTTCACTTTGTCAGAACAACTCAATAGTTGCTGTGAGATCTGCATCTCGGTAATTCCAGAATTGATAATAGATTTGCACCAGTCTTCTGAAGATTTTGCTATCCATACCCCAACATCACGAACTACATCATGCATCTTCACTTTGTCAATGCCCACTGCACACTTTTCTAACAAACAAGAGCCTATTAAGCAGTCAACAATGCGTTTAACATCATTTTCTAATTGCTCATAGTTTTGTTGCTCATCAAGTAAACCTTCAGCTAGCCAATAATGAACTAGTCTACCAGTATCAATTTCAAAGTCCTCTGGATACAAGCAGCAAAACAAAAAGCAAGATTTCAACTGCTTAACTTTTAAAGAATCATAGCTCCACTTGAGGGGTTTATACACCTTTTCTTCAACACCATGAATATGAGTAGGCTCTGATTTCTGTAAGGCGTATAATGCACTTTTCCACAGTGCAACCTCTGTCTTTTTCCTCAATGATGCCCCTATAATGATTAGTGCTAGGGGCAATCCATCGCATTCCTCAACAATGGCCTTTGCCGACGCCTTAATTTGGTCATCATTCACCACTTCTTCCCCCACTTTCTCAGAAAATAACTTCCAAGCTTCTTCATCACTCAAACGACCTATTTCGAACTCAGTATCAGTAGACATTTCTTGGCATACATGGAAATTTCGAGTGGTTAGTATGACCTTGCTATCATGGTCTTCAAGTGGAGGAATACCTACATCATTCAGATCAACTCCTTCCCATATATCATCAAGAATTAAGAGAAATCTTTTTCCCTTAAGTTTGTTGTACAAATAACTGGCTGCGCTCTCTTTGTTTATTGTCACTTGCAATCGCGTAGCAATTTTTGATTGGATGATTTCTACAGATGCATTTTGAGACACAACAACCCATATTACAATGTCGAAAACCTGATTTGTTGGGTCCTTACTGAGCTCATTGTTCACATTCTTGACTAAAGTAGTTTTCCCCGCTCCTCCCATGCCCCATACCCCAATCGTCTTAGCCTTTTCATTTCTCTTCAGCAAACCCATCATCTTGTCCAGATTTCTTTTTGCTGTTGGTTGAGCTTCGACAAATGGTGCAGGAATATACTCAACTGCATTAGGCACAGGATTAACCCCCACTATTTTGTCCTCAAAGGCTCTGCCATCTCCAATCAGTTGTTTTACTTCCACAAGCCCTTTCACTATTCTGTTGCTCAACCGAAAACCAAGTGAACGCACGCAACCAGAGGCACCAGTTGTATTGTCATTTGTTGTTATAGTTGACTGCACAGAATTGAATTCATTCTGCAACTTTTCATTTTTTTTTTGAACTGAAATTACAGAAGAATGATTAAGCAAGAATGTTGATAGGAAAGACAGTTTGTGGATGTCAATTACAGTCTGCATTTCTTAGCTCTGTCCTTTCGGTTCCGCGTTTACACCAATAATTCACTCCTCCCATTCAGTTGATTATTCAAAGCACGGTGGGACCAAATGACCAATTTGCCTTAGAGCATCCACATTGATTATTAATAATTCACTTGGCCAACACCAGAAGGAGAAAGCTAAGCAAAAGTCTACAATTTTTTATTAAAATAGTTATTGGTTTTGTCTTGTGACACTATGGCCTACCCTACTTTAACTATATTTAAAACAAATACAAATATAGTAATACTACAGGTTCTCCCACATCCTATTCTATTTTTTACTCCATGCTTACATGTCATCTTTTGATTCATTCAAAATAATGCGGTCCACCATTTTTTTTTATCTTCCTCTAATAAAATCAAGACACATGACGTGAGTTTTAGTGTCTTTGGACTACATATATCATTTTCCAAACAAATATTCCACTTGGGATGGAATTATTGAACAACTGCAAAGCTCGAAATCAAACATTGATATTGTTGTCGGCCATGATTACGTGGCAATTTACTTTTGCCTAAAATAGAATTTCGTGAAAAGAATTATAGAAAGACCAAAAGTGTTCAAAGAGTTAATTATCGAAATTGTGCATTGACAATAACGAAATTATCGATTTGATCGTTAATTATATTTTTTTGAACAATTAAGTCCATCAATTTTAAAAATTTTAACCAATTTGGTTTTCCGTTTGTTTTGCCGTTAGACATCCGTTAACTCATGACCAAATTGGTAATTTTGCTATAGCCAAATGACCATTTCAGCCATCACATGCACCATTTTCTCCAAAAAGTTAATTGCTGAAATGGTTCATTGACTATAGCAGAATTATCAATTGATCCCGAGTTAACGGATGTCTAACAGCAAAACAAACAGAGGATCAAATTGGTTAGGATTTTTAAAGTTAAGACTTAATTGGTCAAAAAAATAGTCAAGGACCAAATTGTTAATTTCGCAATAGTCAATTGACCATTTCGGTAATTAACTCGTGTTCAAAATATGATAGTTTGAGGTGTTACATGAAAAAACTAATAATATGTGACTAAATGTAAAATTGCCACAAAAGTATCTTCGTCATTTATATTGCCTCTATCATTGAAATATTGTCCACAAGTCTTTTGTTTTTTCGTCCAAAATATATGGCCATATAAATTCATTCATGTAGATTGAAAAAAAAAAGTATTTTGAAGAGAAATTAATTAAATCCCAAGTGCCAAGCACCTTGTGCTCAAATGGCATGTAGTGGCCTCCCTCAAGTGAAATGTCATGAGTTCGAGCCTCAGTGGAAGAGATATCGAAATTGACTCTTTGTGCTTCAACAGGCTGAGAAACGTATAGATGACCATCCCAGGTCGGCAAGCCCCCCTCTACCTTCGTGCGAATATCCCAACGGCGGGAAAAATGGCTTCTTTTTCGTCAAACCCTCCGACCCCCAAGATGCCTTTCCTTTTCCTCTTCGTTGGCATCCGAGCTTTTATCGCTTGGATGGGAAGCCTGACTTGGTGGCGGACTCGCCTTTAGAAATCGTTGTAGTGGCGATGAAGGGCTAGCTCGTCCCGGTCGACACATGGTCCAGCCTAAAGGCCCAGGTCGGCAAGCCCCCCTCTACCTTCGTGCGAATATCCCAACGGCGGGAAAAATGGCTTCTTTTTCGTCAAACCCTCCGACCCCCAAGATGCCTTTCCTTTTCCTCTTCGTTGGCATCCGAGCTTTTATCGCTTGGATGGGAAGCCTGACTTGGTGGCGGACTCGCCTTTAGAAATCGTTGTAGTGGCGATGAAGGGCTAGCTCGTCCCGGTCGACACATGGTCCAGCCTAAAGGCCGGCTAGCTCGTCCCGGTCGACACATGGTCCAGCCTAAAGGCCCAGGTCGGCAAGCCCCCCTCTACCTTCGTGCGAATATCCCAACGGCGGGAAAAATGGCTTCTTTTTCGTCAAACCCTCCGACCCCCAAGATGCCTTTCCTTTTCCTCTTCGTTGGCATCCGAGCTTTTATCGCTTGGATGGGAAGCCTGACTTGGTGGCGGACTCGCCTTTAGAAATCGTTGTAGTGGCGATGAAGGGCTAGCTCGTCCCGGTCGACACATGGTCCAGCCTAAAGGCCTTAGGCCGGGCTAATTTGCTTCCTAAAGGCGCAGCTCGCGTGGGTTGCTTCTTTACCTTTTTCCCATGTTTATCTTTCCCCGTCCTGGTTTCTTACGGACTTACGAATAATAATATCAATAGGAAAGGTTGTAAATAAATCATTAATCCTGAAGATTATGTCGCGAAAGACTTATGATTGTACTATTTTTCTTTAGCTAAGTTTTTCCCCACTAGGTTTTTCTTAGCCTAAGTTTTTGAGGCAACCAAAACAACACATGCATTATTCATATATCGTGTACTCTTTTCTCGACTAGGTTTTTTCCCATAGGATTTTTCCTAGTGAGTTTTTAACGCGGCATGATAATAGCAAAATAATGTCCAAGGGGGAGTGTTATAAAATTATTATTTATGGACATTATTATGATGATTATGACATGATTTGTAACTGCTAGTATTTATGTCTTGATTTGTAACAAGACTACTACAAAAATACCTTTTAACTTCGGTTATTTTAGACATACGATGTCGGTTTTTTTCCGACGTAGTTCTGGCGAACGTTATAAATAAATTATACAACGTCGATTTTAAAAAAAACGTCATATATTATTTTTAATTTTTTAAATAAGTACATACAACGTCAGTTTTTTCACAAAATCGACGTTGTATGTCATTTTTTTTAAATAGAGATACGGCGTCGGTTTTTTTCAAAAAACTGACGCCATATGTCTTTTTTTTTTTTTTGTTTTTGTTTTTAAACAGAGATACGGCGTTAGTTTTAATTAAAAAATACTGTAAAAAGCTTTCGAAAACGGTGGCTGCTTCCGTGGAGAGTAGGAGATTTGCAAATATCCTGAGACCAGTAAACTAATGGCGGCATGCCAACATTCAATTCATTATATTCGCAAACCGGTAAACTAACGGCAGCTACATATTTGTTATTCTTACGAGAAGGTGGGTAATATCCGGCGTCTTGGAAGTTGGAACCATCGATCGACGACAGTCCAGCTTGGGAAGGAGACTCCAGTCGAGTGAAATCAAAGAATTGAGGCGCATCAAACTCGTATACCGAATCAATCTCCGGCGATGACGAAGGCTCATCATCATGCAGCTCTTCTTCAATGGATATGGATTCCTCCATCATAAATATATGTAGCTAGCTTCCACTGCAGGTCGCAGAGGTTTTGAAGGTTTAAATCCTACCAAGAAAAGAGACGAAAGAAGTTACCTACGTATAGTTTTGCAGAGGCGGTGGTGCTGAACTTTGAAAATGATCTGAGGTAATCCGGTTGCGAGCGATTATAGAGAGAAGGAGATTTGAGAGCGGCTATAAACTGAGAGAAGGAGATTTGTAGCGATTATAGAGAGAGAGAAATAAGGAATGATATGTTTTATAAGGAATTTAGGAGATTTTGACTTAAATTTGAAAATTTCAGAGATAATAACATACGGGCATCGGTTCTATATAACCAAAGATCTTGTGGTTTAGTATCATTTGGTTGCACTCTCACATGACAGAGGTGAGTTCAAGTTTCAGTGAAGGATTGATTATTTCTACTTTATTTGATTGAAAAAGTAGTTTTGAACAAATGCTACGTTCTAACAGAGTTAATAATTAAAAAAACAAAACACCAATATTTTTCTGGTTGACTTCTTTTTTAATTTTTTTTTTTTCACAGCGGTGTCGCCCAAGTAAAGTATTGGTAAAGTATTAGGAAATGCATTCTTCAGTAAGACTACTGCAGTCCGGTACGACTTTGTCTTGCCCCTCAATATTCTATTCTCCGGTGAGTTTCACTAAAAAAAAAAAGTCTCTCAAATTTTTCAGTAAATCTTGAATTTCTTTTGTATTCGGTAATTTGACATGGAAGTGGTGGGGGCAGTTGTTGGTTCAGCTCTAACCGAGCCTTTTAGATTTCTATTCAGATCCATCTATGTTAGGATTAAGAATGTTTTGAAGATCCATTCAAATTACAAGGATTTTGAGAAAAACATGGAAGCTCTATTGGAACTCAAGCAGCTCCTAGATGATGATGAGCTGCAGCAACACTTACCAAGAACTCAAGTGCGAGATTGGTTGAAGAGGGTTGAAAAATTGCAGAATGAGTTTGATTCTGTGCGGTCAACTATTACACGGAATGGCAATACTAATGGTGCCTCTGGTTGCATGTGTTCACTGGATTGCCAATTGAGCAAAAATATAGCGAAAGGGCGGGTGAAAGTTAAAAAACTGATTGGAGATGGCAGAGCCTTTGAGAACAACATAGTGGGGGTTAATCCTGTGCCTAAAACAGTCGAGTATATTCCCCAAGCAACATTATTCGAAGGTCAAGCAACAGCAAAAAGAAATTTGGAGAAGCTGAAGGGTTTGCTGATGAGAAATGAAAAGGCTAAGATGATTGGGGTATGTGGCATGGGAGGTGTGGGTAAAACTACTTTGGTCAAGAATGTGAACAATGAGCTCAGTAAGGACCCAACAAATCAGGATTTCGACATTGTAATATGGGTTGTTGTGTCTCAAAATGCAACTGTAGAAATCATCCAATCAAAAATTGCTAAGCGTTTGCATTTGGCAATGAATAAAGAAGAGAGTGAAGAGAGGGCAGCCAGTCGTTTGTACAACAAACTTAAGGGAAAAAGATTTCTCTTAATTCTTGATGATATATGGGAAGGAGTTGATCTGAATGCTGTAGGTATTCCTCCACTTGAAGACGATATTGGTAGCAAGGTCATACTAACCACTCGAAATTTTCATGTATGCCAAGAAATGTCTACTGATATTGAGTTCGAAATAGGTGGTTTGAGTGATGAAGAAGCTTGGGAGTTATTTTCTCAGAGAGTGGGGGAAGAAGTGATCAATGATGACCAAATTAAGCCGTTGGCAAAGGCCATTGTTGAGGAATGCAATGGATTGCCCCTAGCACTAATCACAGTAGGGGCATCATTGAGGAAAAAGACAGAGGTTGCACTGTGGAAAGGTGCATTAGACGCCTTGCAGAAATCAGAGCCTACTCATATTCAAGGTGTTGAAGAAAAGGTGTATAAACCCCTCAAGTGGAGCTATGATTCTTTAAAAGGTGAGCAGTTGAAATCTTGCTTTTTGTTTTGCTGCTTGTATCCAGAGGATTTTGAAATTGATACTGATAGACTAGTCCAATATTGGCTAGCTGAAGGTTTACTTGATGAGCACCAAAACTATGAGCAATTACAAAATGATGTTAAACGCATTGTTGACTGCTTAATAAGCTCTTGTTTGTTAGAAAAGTGTGCAGTAGGCATTGATAAAGTGAAGATGCATGATGTAGTTCGTGATGTTGGGGTATGGATAGCAAAATCTTCAGAAGACTGGTGCAAATCTATTATCAATTCTGGAATTACCGAGATGCAGATCTCACAGCAACTATTGAGTTGTTCTGACAAAGTGAAGAGAGTATCTTTTATGCATAGCAAAATAGCATTTTTGCCAGACTGCACCATACAATGTCCAGAAACAACAACTTTGTTTCTGCTAGGTAACTGGAGCCTTCATGAAGTTCCTAACTCATTTTTACAAGGATTCCAAATGTTAACAACTTTGGACCTAAGTAAAAGCAATATCATGTCATTACCTGACTCTCTTCTTCAACTTCTTGAACTTCGAGCTCTCATTTTAAGACACTGCTATTTACTACATGAGTTGCCTCCCCTTGAAGTTCTGAGAAAACTTCAAATACTTGATTGTAGTTTTACTCCTATTGCTAAATTGCCAGCCGGCTTTGAAAAACTAACAAACTTAAAGATATTACTTCTAGCTAGCACCCTTCAGTTGAGAGAAATTCTGACTGGAAAATTTTGCAAGTTACATAAGCTGGAGTTTCTGAATATGGAAGATAGTGGTATCCAATGGGGAAGTAGGGATACAATTGAGGCAAATGCACCATTTGAGGATTTGCTATGCCTAAACCAATTAATTGTCTTATACATAGACTTAAAAAGCATTCCTTGTTTCACAACCCAACATACTTCTTGGTTCAAGAGAATTAAAAAGTTTAGTTTTCATGTTGATCATAATGCATATTGGAGTAGTGAAATTGGAAATGAAGTGTTGTTGAGAGGCCTTCATTTCTCAGGTGATGAAATGGTTGGGCTGTCGTTACTAAATTCTCTTTGCTTTAGTATTGACAAATGTGAGGAAGTTGATCTCATGCTTGATAACTTGGTTAGAAATAGTGCCAGCCTTGGTCCCTTTGTTAACTTGAAGAAACTAAGTATCCAATCTTGTTGCATATTTGGGAAACCATCGTCCTTGGGGAAATGTGTTGTACAAATGGACTTGTTACCTAATTTAGAGTTCCTTAGTTTCTTTGCGGTGAGTGGATTGGAAACCCTTTCAAGTATCAGCAATTTTCTTGGGCTAGGTTTCACTAAGCTAAAAGAAATAGAAGTTTATTACTGTGATGATTTGGAAAATCTACTAGTAATGGATGGAACTCGCCAAAAGCTTGAAAAATTGGAAACAATCTATATAGATGGATGTGAGAAATTGACACAAGTGTTCATGAACACACTTAAGGACAACATTGTTCCGAACCTTCGGACTCTGTTCTTGTGTGAACTTCCTGCACTAAAGGGAATATGCAATGCAAATGTATCATGGGAAAGTCTAGAACAACTTGAAGTGAGAGAGTGCAATATGTTGGGGAAACTGCCTCTTGGTATGCAAAGTGCAGAAAGTATTCAATTGATACAGGGTGACCAAGATTGGTGGGATGAACTGGAATGGGATACTGAAAATTTCAAAGAGCATCTACAACCACACTTTAATGCATGGAAAAGTTAGAGATGCAAAAGCTTCAGAGTTCAGATTACCTCAACATGACTCAGGTATGTTTGTTGTTATTAAATTAAGATTATTTTACCTACCTAAGTATACTTCGGGGGTTTGGGCTAATTTATATACAATATAGGTATTCTTCCTCTCTCCTGCTTCCAATCATCTAAAATATGCATAACAACTCCGAAAGGAGTGGCCAAGTGGGTGAATCATGGGTCACGAGCTCAATTCTTGCCAATACCATCTCGATTGAGTTAGTCGCACACAAGAGCAGGATTTACCCCACACCCTTGGATAGTGGTTGCAGGTTTACCTTGTCACGAAAAAAAATGCATAACAGTGTAAGAAAAACTTGATACAAATGCTATTTTTTCCCATTCGAATCACTATATTTATCTTACTAGTATTTAATTAGGATTCTTCATTAAAGTTGATTTACATTATTATTCATACTTCATTTTCCTGGAAGTGTATAATATCTTGTTTTGGTCAAAACCTTTGATGATTATGAAGAACATTTTGGGATTATTATTTTATTCGATTTTTTTGGAGCAATGCTTAACAAATTTTTTGAGTGATGAGGGTAGGGATGGCAACGGGGCAGGGCGGGGGTGGGGAGTGCCCCCGCAACACTGACCCCATCCCCGTCCCCCGCAGGGAATTGGAAATATTCTTCATCCCTGTCCTCGGTCAACTCCTAGTCAAATTAAAGGGTTAAATTAGTGCAATTTTTAATAATAAAAAAAATTAAAAACCTAAGTCCTAATTTCAAAAATTAAAATACTCAAGTTTATATATATATATATATATATATATATATATATATATATATATAAAATTTTAAATTATAATAATTATTCGGGGATGGGGATCCCCGTTGAGGACGGCGCAAATTGCCATCCCTATAATAGACTTTTCTATCTAATTGAGTTAGCTAGTTATATGTCATACTGCATTATTTTATAAACTATATTCGTTGATTTTTACAGGAAAATGAAGTTTGCAGACCTTTTACTCTGTTTATAGCTGTGTTTTTACTACAATAATGGAGGGTGAAGAGGATTGCAATTGCTAAGGCTAATCCAGCCATAATAGTTGACAAGATTGAGAATGTTTTCGATTGTTTTACAGGTAGGATTTTCAATTGTTCCATTTTCTTAATTTCCACTATTTTGTATTTTATTCTTATATTTATGATTGATGTGTGTATTAGTGGATTTTAATGGTTGGATACTTGGATGTATGTATAATTGTATATAGCTATGGGTGTCTTGATATGTGCCTGCTCTTATGTTTTATGTTTACATTATGTATTGAACAATATGAGTTTTGGAGTAATTTATATGATTATTAACTATCGATTTACGGATTAATTCTTGATTAAAAGTTTGTGATTTATACACATTAGTTGTTGATTATAATGGATGCTTTTCAGGGGGAAAAGAGGACGTTACAGCCTTACAGGTAATCGCAAAAGCCTTCCATATTTTAAAAATTCTTATAGAATACCGTAGAACAAAGACTTTTTATTTTTTTTTATTTTTATTTTTTGTTTGTATAGTTGCCATGTTTAATAACATAAGATAATAAACCTATTAGCTCGTTTATGAATTTGATTTATTATTCTATAAAATTGTAAACCAATTTAACTTAAGTTGGATTTTATTTATTTATTTTTTGTATAAAGTTAAAAAATTGACTACATACATCAATAAGTTTTATACAAAATTACATGAAATTTTCAGTTTTGTAGAATTGAATGTGAAGAAGTTATCAATGACTTGGGCCATTTATCTTTTTTGTGATATTATTGGAAAAGAGTTAATACCACAAATAGTCATTTAGTTATTAGGATAGTATCAATTTTGGTTTTGGACTTTCAATTTGCCTAAATATGATACCTTGACTTTCAAATTTTTGCCAATAGTCCTCTATTAGAAATTTTGTAAAATGATCATCCAAATCTAGGGCATTATTGTCGATTCATAGCATTGGCACTCAAAATTGGTACCACACTAGTACTTAAGGGACCATTTGTAGTATTAACTTCCTTTTTTTTTTGGGGGTGGGGGGGTGGGGGTTGGGTGCATTGGAGGGACCATAAGGCCCCAGGGACTATCTCATCCTCATTGGCGCTCCTACCACTTCTTGAGCTAGGAGGTACTCCATTCTTTCAGGTGCCTGCTCCACCACCGTTGTACCCCACTCACGCACTTGGCCCAAATTGACTAAATAGTCCGTACATTAGTTCCCTTCCCTTAGGACGCGTGAGACCCTTGAGCTCCTGATCTGTTTGAGGAGCTCTCTACATTCAACTAGCAGCGCCCCCGTCTCTGATCTCACTTTCGTTGCCCCCATTACCACGTTGAGGAATGCAATGGATTGCCCCTAGCACTAATCACAGTAGGGGCATCATTGAAGAAAAAGATAGAGTTGCATTGTGAAAATGTGCATTATACGCCTTGCAGAAATCAAAGTCTACTCATATTCCAGGTGTTGAAGAAAAGGTGTATAAACCCCTCGAGTGGAGGCTGTGGAGCTATGATTCTTTAAAATGTGAGCAGTTGAAATTTTGCTTTTTGTTTTGCTGCTTGTATCCAGAGGACTTTGAAACTCATAGTCAGAGACTAGTCCAATATTGGCTAGCTGAAGGTTTACTTGATGAGCAATTAGAAAACGCATCGTTGACTCTTCTTAATAAGCTGTTGTTTGTTAGAAAAGTGTGCAGTAGGCATTGATAAAGTGAAGATGCATGATGTAGTTTGTGACGTTGGCGTATGGATAGCAAAATCCTCAGAGGATTGGTACAAATATATTTTCGGTTCTGGAATTAACGAGATGTAGATATCATCAACTGCTGATCGAGTTGTTCTGACAAAGTAAAGAGAGTATCTTTTATTGATAGCAAAATAGCATTTTTGCCAGTCTGCAACATACAATGTCCAAAAATAACAACTTTGTTTCTGCAAGGTAACGGGAGCCTTCATGAAGTTCCTAACTCATTTTTACCAGGATTCCAAATGTTAAGAACTTTGTGAACTTCCAGCTCTCATTTTGAGACATTGCAATTCCACTACATGAGTTGCCTTCTGTTGAAGCTCTGAGAAAACTTCAAATACTCCTATTGCTAAATTGCCAGCCGGCTTTGAAAAACTAACAAACTTAAAGATATTACTCCTATATTGAACTCTTGAGTTGAGAGAAATTCTGACCAGAAAAATTTGCAAGTTACATAAGCTGGAGTTTCTGAATATGGAAGGTAGTGGCATACTGGCATCCATTGAGGAACTAGGGATACAATTGAGGCAAATGCACCATTTGAGGATTTGCTATGCCTAAATCAATTAAATATCTTTTACATAGGCGGCTTAAAAGATATTCCCCGTCTCACAACCCAGCATACTTCTTGGTTCAAGAGAATTAAAAGCGTAAGCTTTCGTGTTAATTTTACTACCTGTTTGAATAATCCAATTAGAAATGAAGTGTTTTTGAAAGGCTTTCATTTCTCAGGTGGTGATGAAATGGTTGGGTTGTTGTCCAAATGGCGCGCGGAAAGTATTCAATTGATACAGGGTGACCAACATTGGTGGGATGAACTAAAATGGGATTCTGAAAATTTCAATCACACTTTGAAACACGTGGTTAAGGATGTAAAGGCTTCAGGCGACCTCAACTTGGCTGAGGTATGTTGTTATTAAATTAAGATTTCATCTCCCCAAATATATATGGCAAATCATATCATGGACCATAGTCCACTTTGCTTCGTGATCATGGGTAATTATTATAATACGGCAAATTATACCATGCACCGTGGTGGACGTAGCATTGTGCACCAGGAATCAAAACGACGTCGTTTTGTCCATTAGCCAGTAAGTGGGCGTTATTTTGGGAATCACGTCCGTTTCCTCCGTTAACTTCCTAATATATATAAAAAAAAAACAGTGAATTTGAATTGTTTGTGTTTTGGCGGTTATGGCGATTTTCTTCTCCGATTTGTGAACTCACGAATAACAAATATACAGTCGTAGCTATTGGATTCTCAAGCATTAGGATATGCAAGGCGTCAATTCGCAGCAGGAGGTGGTTGCGACTGAAGAACTCGATGATCCGGTTGGATTGGCTATTTCAGGCGATGATCCGGTTGGATTGGCTCTTTCAAGCGATCGTAATCCAGGTTTTTTATGTTTGATTTTGTGATTTTGTTTGTGTTTTATGAAAATCATTGAATTCGTATGCTTTGATTCGTGTGTTTTGATTATTTGATACTGGTTTTAGGATTGTTTTATGATACAAATATGCGATTGGAAGGGTAGAAGATGAGTTTTCTGTATTTGTGTGGATATTATGTGTATTCTTTTAATGAACTGTGAGTATTTCAGGCAATGTTTCTGTGTATTCATTGTAGTTGTATGTAAAAACAGAGGGTTTATTGTGTTTTGTTTATCGAATGTCATTCTGGTGGATTTTTGTGTGTTTTTGTGAATATTTTGTGTATTCTTTGAATTCAATGTGTATTGTGGTTAGAGAGTTTTGTGTATTCATGTTAGTTGTAATGTAAACACAAGGTGATGTGTGTTTTGTGTTTTGGGGTTCCAATATTCTGTGTATTCTAGTTATACACTATGTGTATTGTAGGCATGTATTCTGTGTATTGACTGTAGGAGTACTTAAACACTGTGTTTTTGCAGCTGATCAGGACTTGTTAGGGGTGTCAGTGAGTTCTATTGATGAAGCATATGAGGTTTATAATGATTATGCTTTCAGGCTAGGTTTTAGTGTGAGGAGGGGTAAGCAAAGATATAGTGCTGGTACAAAACAATTGAAGATGAAGGAGTTTAATTGTTCAAAGTCTGGGTTTAAAAGGGTTTTAAGAAATGGAAGTTATTTAAAAGTTGATGTACGGACAGGTTGTCGTGCATCTGTTCAATTTGATTTAGATGGGAATGGGATGTGGACTGTGACAAAGCACCAGAAGCTTCATAATCATGAGTTTGTTCCAACGACCAAGAGTTATCTTCTACGGTCACATAGATCAGTGTCTAGAAATCATCTTTCCTACATAAAGGATTTGAAGAAGAGCGGTGTTTGTGTGGCTGATGGTTTACGGTTTCTTAAAACACAATCAGGGGGTCACCACTCGTTGGTTTTACAAGCAGGGATGCATATAACTCGCTGTGCATTGATGTATTGAACAATTTGGATGGAACCGACTCAAATACATTAATTGAAATATTTAGACAAAGGCAGTCAAGTGAAAATGATTTTTTCTTTGATTTCGAAGTGGATGATGAGTCAAGGTTCTGCAACTTTTTTTGGAGAGATGGGAAAATGATGCGAGACTATGAATTGTTTGGAGATTTGTTAGTTCACGATACGACGTATCGTACTAACAAATATGATATGATTTGTGGTCCATTCGTTGGTATGAACCATCACTGTATGAACGTCATGTTTGGATGTGGTTTTTTGTTGAACGAGAGGATTGAGTCGTTCGTATGGTTGTTTAGGTCATTTTTAAGATCAATGAATGAGAAAAGTCCCCAAAGTATAATGACCGATCAATGCGCTGCCATGGCTGCTGCTATTTCCCAAGTTTTTCCAACCTCAAGACATCGCCTATGTATATGGCATATCGGTGAGAATTCAAAGAAGCACATCAAGGGACTAAGAAATCAAAAAGATTTTCTCGACATATTCAATTGTCTGTTGAAACATACTGATACGAAGGTAGAGTTTGAGCTTTATTGGACAATGTATGCTTTCATTAAAAATTCTGTGTATTGGTGATGGTATTTATGTTTATTTAGTTATAGTATTCTGTGTATTATATTTTTCCAATTGCTTGCATTAGTGTACAGAGTTGGCAATTCTCACCCAGATTATGTGTATTCTCTTGATATATTCTGAGTATTGTAGTGTTAGAGTATGTTTATTCTATTGATTCTGTGCTTTCATNGTTTGATTTTGTGATTTTGTTTGTGTTTTATGAAAATCATTGAATTCGTATGCTTTGATTCGTGTGTTTTGATTATTTGATACTGGTTTTAGGATTGTTTTATGATACAAATATGCGATTGGAAGGGTAGAAGATGAGTTTTCTGTATTTGTGTGGATATTATGTGTATTCTTTTAATGAACTGTGAGTATTTCAGGCAATGTTTCTGTGTATTCATTGTAGTTGTATGTAAAAACAGAGGGTTTATTGTGTTTTGTTTATCGAATGTCATTCTGGTGGATTTTTGTGTGTTTTTGTGAATATTTTGTGTATTCTTTGAATTCAATGTGTATTGTGGTTAGAGAGTTTTGTGTATTCATGTTAGTTGTAATGTAAACACAAGGTGATGTGTGTTTTGTGTTTTGGGGTTCCAATATTCTGTGTATTCTAGTTATACACTATGTGTATTGTAGGCATGTATTCTGTGTATTGACTGTAGGAGTACTTAAACACTGTGTTTTTGCAGCTGATCAGGACTTGTTAGGGGTGTCAGTGAGTTCTATTGATGAAGCATATGAGGTTTATAATGATTATGCTTTCAGGCTAGGTTTTAGTGTGAGGAGGGGTAAGCAAAGATATAGTGCTGGTACAAAACAATTGAAGATGAAGGAGTTTAATTGTTCAAAGTCTGGGTTTAAAAGGGTTTTAAGAAATGGAAGTTATTTAAAAGTTGATGTACGGACAGGTTGTCGTGCATCTGTTCAATTTGATTTAGATGGGAATGGGATGTGGACTGTGACAAAGCACCAGAAGCTTCATAATCATGAGTTTGTTCCAACGACCAAGAGTTATCTTCTACGGTCACATAGATCAGTGTCTAGAAATCATCTTTCCTACATAAAGGATTTGAAGAAGAGCGGTGTTTGTGTGGCTGATGGTTTACGGTTTCTTAAAACACAATCAGGGGGTCACCACTCGTTGGTTTTACAAGCAGGGATGCATATAACTCGCTGTGCATTGATGTATTGAACAATTTGGATGGAACCGACTCAAATACATTAATTGAAATATTTAGACAAAGGCAGTCAAGTGAAAATGATTTTTTCTTTGATTTCGAAGTGGATGATGAGTCAAGGTTCTGCAACTTTTTTTGGAGAGATGGGAAAATGATGCGAGACTATGAATTGTTTGGAGATTTGTTAGTTCACGATACGACGTATCGTACTAACAAATATGATATGATTTGTGGTCCATTCGTTGGTATGAACCATCACTGTATGAACGTCATGTTTGGATGTGGTTTTTTGTTGAACGAGAGGATTGAGTCGTTCGTATGGTTGTTTAGGTCATTTTTAAGATCAATGAATGAGAAAAGTCCCCAAAGTATAATGACCGATCAATGCGCTGCCATGGCTGCTGCTATTTCCCAAGTTTTTCCAACCTCAAGACATCGCCTATGTATATGGCATATCGGTGAGAATTCAAAGAAGCACATCAAGGGACTAAGAAATCAAAAAGATTTTCTCGACATATTCAATTGTCTGTTGAAACATACTGATACGAAGGTAGAGTTTGAGCTTTATTGGACAATGTATGCTTTCATTAAAAATTCTGTGTATTGGTGATGGTATTTATGTTTATTTAGTTATAGTATTCTGTGTATTATATTTTTCCAATTGCTTGCATTAGTGTACAGAGTTGGCAATTCTCACCCAGATTATGTGTATTCTCTTGATATATTCTGAGTATTGTAGTGTTAGAGTATGTTTATTCTATTGATTCTGTGCTTATTGTAGTGTTAGAGTATGTTTATTCTATTGATTCTGTGCTTTTTGTAGTGTTAGAGTATGTTTATTCTATTGATTCTGTGCTTTCTGTAGTGTTAGAGTATGTTTATTCTATTGATTCTGTGCTTTCATTCGTGTTAGAGTATGTTTATTCTATTGATTCTGTGCTTTCATTCCTGT
Organism: Ipomoea triloba; assembly: GCF_003576645.1. NCBI lineage: Eukaryota > Viridiplantae > Streptophyta > Magnoliopsida > Solanales > Convolvulaceae > Ipomoea > Ipomoea triloba. The sequence goes on from NC_044921.1 coordinate 4,886,645, forward strand.
TAGAGTATGTTTATTCTATTGATTCTGTGCTTTCATTCCTATGCCTTCATATCTGATAATACTCCCCTTATATTCTGTGTATTCAATTGAATGATCCTGTGTATTTGTATATGAGAGTCTGTGTATGCATTATAGTATATGAGTAGGTGTAGTTAATATATATGTTATGGTATTCCACGATGGTCACAACATACAAATGCCATAATAATTCTTGGATTGAAAAGCTGTATCAATGTAGAGAAAAATGGTGCCCTGCATTTAACAAAGATTATTTTTCTGGTGGTATTTTATCTTCACAAAGGAGTGAAACCACAAATCACTCTATTTCTAGAAGGTTATCCAAGACTGCTGGGCTATGTGATTTCTATAGCTCATTTGTTGGTGTTGTTTCGGAGTGGAGGAGTAGAGAGAACGGGGAAGATGTCCGGTGTTCCCAAGGTGTACCTACAATGGCTATGGATCACATTAAGATTCTTTCACACGCTAGGGATATTTATACGATTGAGATATATTACTTGTTCGAAGAGCAGTTTTTGAAAGGGGCATCATGCTATCAAGAGTGTGTTCAATTTGAAGGTGGTGTGTATAAGTATCACGTCTGGAGGCCGGAGGTTGATATTATTAGGCATGAAGTGATTTTTAACGTTAGAGAGTTAGATATTTGGTGCAGTTGCAAGCTGTTCACTGAAACCGGGATCTTATGCTGTCACTGTTTACGCATTTTAAACGTGCATTGTGTGTCTGAAGCTCCAAATAAATATATTCTGAAGAGATGGACTAAAAGAGTTTTGGAAGACGAGAATGCTGGTATTATCCCCCCATCTCAGTGCTTTAATGTTCCCTCTTCTGTTTGGACTTTAGAGATCACTAGGAAATTTCAGAAGTTGATTGTTTATTGCCAAGAAAACAGCGAAGCACGCAAAATTTTTGAGCAAGCAGTGTTAGATGCCAAGAGAAAAGTTGAACATGAGTATGGCCCTATTTTCTTCGAAGGTGAAGACTGTGATGTGGAATCGTCGAGCGGTGTTATAAAGGATCCATCAAACAGGCGGTTGAAAGGGGTACGCAATAGGAGGGTGACTAGTGTGATTGAAAAGAAATACAAGAAAGCAAGGGGTCGAAAGCAGCTTGCTCATATAGCTGCATCTAAAACAAAATCGGTGGGGCAGTCTCAAGTTGAAGATGCTATTTCTAATATTGCTGGTAATGGATACTTGGTGCATCCGATGTATGGAGGTTCAACTTTTTGTCATTTTAGGTCAAATTCAAATCAAGAGGACAATTAAAGTGTGTCTTAATGTTTGTTAGTTTTGTTTTTTCAAGACATGCAGTTGTACTTTTTATACACAAAACTATTACAAGTAATACACAGACTGTTTCCGCAAGATACACAGAATTATTTACCAAAACAATAGAAACCATTTGGTGTTATTTCTTTATATTGCACTCTGTAATACACAGAGTGATACTATGTAATACACAGAATAGTACTGCCGAATACACAGAATATGAATTGCACTCTGTAATATGTTTTTAGAGTTAGAAGACAGAGGTGGAAGCCAGGGTTTAGCATTAGGGTTTAGGGTTTAGCACCCAGTACTATGTATACAGATATATTGTTGAATACACAGAGTTGAAGTCAATAATACACAGAATATTACTATGTAATACACAGAATATTATTATGTGTTATGGTTTTAGGGGTTAAGGTTTAGTCTTAGAGGTATGGGTTACCATTAACTAAATACACAGAAAGACAGCATGTAATACACATAATGTTACCGCGTAATACACAGAATATATAATTGAAGTCATTCTTGGAATAAGTTTTGTAATCAACAGAATAAACTTAATAGATATGGCACCCTATAATATAAGATGTGACAAAAAACTTTTTTTCATTTCAGAGTTAGAGTAGTTTCCAAAATAAAGAACACATCTCAGATACTTGTTTCAATTTCAGTTTACAGGAATCAACATCTTTACAAACATGGTCACTTTGATTGTTTGTAGATTTCTTTGGCTGCATTTGTCACCTCTGGTAGAAGGGTATTCCATTCTGACATGAATATGGTTGCGGCATATTTAGCTCTCAGTGATGTGAGGAATGTATTCTGCAAAAATAGAATGCAAAATTAATTAGAAATGAATTGTTAAATATTTTAATATGGAAGAAAGTTGAAAGAATAGTTTTATACTCACATCTTCAGGGCCTCCAGTGAGTTCTGCATTCCAGTCTTCTATTGATGTGCCTGTGTAAGTTTGCATATGCCTCATCGAGTATATGGCACAGTCTACAGCATTTTCTTCATTTTGCCAAGGCATTTGCATGTATTGCACTCTCATTGTTTTCATCTTCTTTGCAAGTGCAATCTTCTTTGTTGTGAGATACTTAGTGAAGGCAATCAACTGTAGAATATCGATATAGTTGTGTGTAATTAGTATGACAGAATACACAGAATCACAGCATGTAATACACAGAATATGTAGTCTAAGTCATATACAGAATATACTTTGTAATATACAGAATACACAGAATGAAATGTTAGAATACACAAACTCACTCAGTAGGATACACAGAATTTAATAGAGACAAGATTTCTTACTAGTTTCTCCGGGCAACCTTCATACTTGTCTTGTGCTTTAATTCCTTCAGGAATAGGCCTGTTGTCAATTATTTGAAGTCTGGATGTCAAGAAATTAAAGCACAACAAGTAGAAATGTTGGTGCCTGAGGATACTGAAGAATACCTGTTAAGAGTAGTCAGAAAAAACAAATCAGTTTGTGTTATATGGACAATTCAAATGAATAATATACAGAATTTAAATAATTAAGGTATAGTTATTTTGTACTTACAAGACTGGCATCACTGATATCAAGAGAAATCGATTCGAGTTGGTGATCAATTGCTCCGCAGAATTCTTTCAAAATCGCCTTTGAGGCAGCACTTTTACTATGCAAATTTGTTGCACTTTCCAACGTCATCTGCAAAAATTTGTTTTTTTTTTCTTGTTATACAATGCATTGGTATGAATAAAGGAAAGAAAAAAAAAAGTTTAGAGTAAAATGTTTACTTACAAAAACAATTTCTGAGAAGAAAACCCTTTTTGGCTTGTCAATTGATCTTCTCATATCCAGTAAACTCATCAGTTGGCACCAAATTTGCACAATGTTGGTAGATACATAACCGGATGCCAATGACATGAAATCCTCCCGGTTAGCAACCAAATTGTTCCCTATGTAGAGCATATCACTACACAAAGTAAAATATAGATTAATCATAAGGAAATAACATGTTAAGTAATATGATGTATGTCTAGTAAAAGTTATCAAAATGGAACTTACTTCATTGAATATTGACTACCACAAGACAAGAATGCGTAGTCTGAAAAGATTTTTTGTTTAGCTGAAATGTTTGTCAGCTTTGTTCTGTTTTGTGCCCAATATGGTGAGCGTAAGGCCAGAGGAAGTTGTTTCAACTTTCTTTGTGGTCTTTTCTTTGTGTGGACATCTTCAATTTCCTCTTCAGACTCTGCAAGGATTCTGTGTATACACAGAAATATAATAGTCAATACACAGAATGATAGCATGTAATACACAAAATACTACCATGTAATACACATAATATATAGTCTAAGTGAATTACAGAATAAAAATTTTAGTATACAGAATACACAGAATGAAATGTTAGAATACACAGACTCACTCAACAAGATACACAGAATATAAGCACAAGTATTAGTAAATTATAAAGTGTTATAAGCATAGGTGTATACCTTTCAAATTCAAGTTCAGCTGGTGTTTTTGGTGTTGTTGGTGTTTCTGTCAGCAATGTTGTAGCAGATGGTATTGAAGCAGATGAGGCTACTTGCTGTTGCTCTGTAGGCACTCTAGAAATATTTTCAACCAATGATTCCAGCATGGTTGCTATCTCGGGAGATTTTGGAGACGCTGTTGCTTCTCTTTGTTGTTCTCTCTGTGTTGTTGGTTGTGGGGTCTTCTCCAGTGTAGGCTGGGCTGATTTTCCTCTCTGTGATCGCCTTCTTGGGGATGGGGTTGCTGTTGGTGGTGCATGCGACGTTGCTGCTGTTGTTTCTGGTGGTGCTGCTGCTGTTGGTGCTGCTGCTGTTGTTTCTGGTGCTGCTGCTGGTGCTGGTGCTGTTGTTTCTGTTGGTGATGTTGTTGCTGCCTGTTGATCTTCAGAATGTGGTGGTGATGGTGTCGGAGTTAACAGCTAGAAAGAAGGTGCATGGATTTCAGGAGAGATGTTCCTCATGGTTGCATAGAATGCAGCTTCAAGTTCAGCGACTGCCTCTAAGAAGCTTGGCTCATTGAAGACATCATCATCCTTTAGCAGACTCTCGGGTGGGACCGGTGGGCTTGGATTTGGACTTGGTGTTGGATTGACAGTGTGGGAGAAGTTGACAAAAGTGTTCTTTATGATTTCAGTTGCTGAATTGTTGGTTCCAATTCCAGCCATGACTTCTCCAAACTCTGCAATGCTAGAACTCATTTTCTTCAGGGAGTCAGTAACTCGTTGCACAGTTTCAAACTCAATTGGTTTATGAGTCACTTCCTCCTCAAGCATTGGCCTTCTGTCAATCACTTTTCCTCTACCATACTTCCCTGTCTTCCTATGCATTTTAAGCGTTGCTTTAAGGTCTTTTGTTGTCCATTCTCTAATTGTTGGAGGGTTTTGTGTGAGAACAAGCCCTCTGATCTGGACTCCATCAAGGTAAGAAAGCTTCAAAGAATTAAAAAAAAAAAAACAAAGATTAGAACAAATATTTTGTGGTTATGATCTATGACTTATGGTTTAGTATTTAGGATCATGCATAGAGATATATAAGTGAATACACATAATGAATAACTACAATACACAGAATATTACTCAGTAATACACAGAATGTGAACATGAATACACAGAAATCTTCAACAGAGTACACATAGAATACACAGACTCAAGTAAGGCATTTTATTCAATAATTTATAGAATTATAAGAATAAGTTAGTATTGCATACCATCAGGAAAGTTGCAGGGCCACTGTATGAGGAATCATTGTTTGATTTCCAGGCCTCTGCAGTGTCTAGCAGGCTCTTTATGGTGTAAGCACACCAATTCAGTTCTTTGATTTTACTCACATCTTGCAGTGAGTATAGAATCCTATAATTGCAGAAGGTGTTCTTGTAGCCCCTTATCAGTGTTGTAACCACGAAGATGACAAAGTCACGCTTGAACATGTCACCACTGTCTTGTCTCTCGACAATCTTGTTTAGCATTTCAGTGGTTGTTGGGGTTCCCTTCTCTACCCCCCATCTCAGTCTCCAATCCCTGACCAAAGCATTGAATCCTTCAGTCTCATTACTGGAAGTGCCCTCGACGACAGGGATTTTGCCACGCGGGAGTCCAAGTGTAGACTGTACATCATCCTCCGACAAACACAGCTCATCATCACCGTCTCCAATTTCAATGGAGCATCGTTCTATGTCCATCTTCTTTAATATGTGCTTGATTAGCACACCATCACAGTGAGTCAGCTTGATGTCCAGTAGTGGTCCAAATCCTATATCCTTTACAGCTTGATGCTGATCCTCGGTTAAACTACTGACAAGGGTGAACAACTGCTTGGGAGTTGTTCGAACAGTAAAGTATTTCATTTGTTTTGGTTTGTCTTCTACTACTTCCTTCCCCTTCTTTGTTTGTTTTGTTGCAGACTTCTTTCTCTGTTTTTTTTTTGCCTGTCTTCTGTTTGTGGTTTTGACGTAGCTGCACTATCTCTCTTTCTCTTTCTTCTTTGTAAGGCAGTTGCCAGGACTTGATCGCTTTTATCAGAACTTGACATTGCTGTCACATAATAGAAAAGACAGAATTAACATGCTAGAATACACAGAATGACATGCTACAATACACAAAGTCTTTAACACTAATACAGAGAATCTAAGCCCTAGTATCAATAACCTCAACACAACAATGTGGATAAAATGCTATAATAAACAGAGTCAGTAAGAAGAATACACAAACACATTAACAAGAATACACAAACTCATTAACAACAATACACAGAATATACTTCTCATTATTATCAATCACCAAGAATCACAAACACATTGCTAAGGACAATGTGGGATGGTAACATTATTGTATACACAGAATGACATGCTACAATACACAAAGTCTTTAACACTAATATAGAGAATCTAAGCCCTAGTATCAATAATCTCAACACAACAATGTGGATAAAATGCTAGAATAAACAGAGTCAGTAAGAAGAATACACAAACACATTAACAAGAATACACAAACTCATTAACAACAATACACAGAATATACTTCTCATTATTATCAATCACCAAGAATGTTGGAAACTTTGGAATCAACAATGTGGGATGGTAACATTATTGTATACACAGAATGATATGCTAAAATACACAAAGTCGTTAACACTAATACACAGAATCTAAGCCCTAGTATCAATAATCTCAACACAACAATGTGGATAAAATGCTAGAATAAACAGAGTCAGTAAGAAGAATACACAAACACATTAACACAAATACACAAACTCATTAACAAAAATACACAGAATATACTTCTCATTATTATCAATCATCAAGAATGTTGGAAAATTGGAATCAACAATGTGGGATGGTAACATCCTTGTATACACAGAATGATATGCTAATATACACAAACTTGTTAACAATAATACACAGAATATAAACCCTAGTTTCAATAACCCAAATTCAACAATAATACACGGAATACAAACATTATGTTTTTTTTTCCCCAATGTCGTTGATCAACAATGTTTGTTAATTAAATATTTACCTTTTAGTTCCGTGTGTTCTTGATAGTCGATGAAGATGTGTATTTGTTGTTGATCAATGCGTATTTGTCCTGATATTCTTGAGTTCTGGTGTGAATCGTTTGTGTTTTGCTTTTGCTTGAGAGTGTTGCTTACTTGGTCGAAGTGCAGTGGGAGTGCAGTGAGTGGAGCGAGAGAGTCGGAAGCTTGTTAAGGAAGACTCTCCATCGCTTATATACTTTAATTAAAAACGGTAATTGGATGGACTAAACGACGTCCATCCCATCACTTAGTGGAACGGCGCCGTTTAGTCCCACGGTGCACATTGCTATGTGCACCTTGGTGTAGGGTATAACAATTGTTATAATACTATTGTTTCATTAACATATATCATTGATCATGGTTTATTATTATAATACTATAAGTTCATTGAGATGACATTAATTTACATAATATCATTCAAATAGATTATTCTATTTTTTTATAAATAAAATCAATGTTATACTAAAAATATTCCATTTAGATTTTTGAATTATAAATATATTTTGAGTCTTTAGTTATTTATTAATAGACTTGCAATATTGATATAATTAACCTTTTTCATTGTGAAAATGAACTTCTAGTATTCTTCTAATGAATCTATTTTATGATGCAGTTGCATTATTATTGTAAATATTATAATTTAGTATTGTAAAAATGATCAACTAATATTGTGAAAATGAACATGCAATGTTTCATTAATGGTTCTATTTGAGATATATCATTATAATGTAGTTGCGTTATAATTGTGAAAATTAACATGTGCTATTTTTAAAATGAACTTGTAGTATTGTGAATATGAACTTGTTGTGTTTGCTGAATAATGGATTTGCATTATTATTATAAAAATAAACCTATAGTATTTTGAAAATTAATCAGTAATATATTGAAAATGAACCTAATATTAATTTAAAATATCAAAATAGGTGTCATTTAAAAAATCTTAATTATAGCTTTCTATTGATATATTTTTAAATATTAATTTTGTTTGTATAAAAAGGAAAAAGGAAAATAAACTTAAGTTAAAAAAAAAAAGAGAATTTAATTTAATTTATCTTGCATGGTCGACCATAGTCACTAATATAACAATCCCCAAATATACTTTTGTGCTAATTTATTTACTTCTCTCATGCATCAAATGATCTAAAATATTCATAACTCCGAAAGGGAAAGCCAAGTGAGTGAATTATAAGTCACATGTTCAATCCTCCTAGTGGATTAATGATGAAATTGAAATTTCTAAAGTGACCATCAATAACCAAGCCTTTTAACTAAGATAATTTGAAATTTCTAAAGTGACCATCAATAACCAAGCCTTTTAACTAAGATAATAAGTTTGTTACGTAGACGGGTTAAATCTCTAATGTTAGGTTAGCAATAATTGATGGAATAGATTTACAAAAATTAAAAGAGGGATTATGAATTTTCAAAACATAAACAATTGAAGGGGCAAAAGTTAGATTTCTCCTACTATTTAATTAGGATTCTTTAGTAAAGTTGGTGGTCTAACACGCCACTTTTGTGATTTAACGTCAGGCTGAATTGGAAGACGGAGATTGTCCCACTTTCGCGATGCTACCAATTCCCTCAATAATGCTCTAGCAATCTAGACCCTTAAAATTCCCTAGTTTTGTGGCGGAATCTAAGGATAATGAGATAGGTCTAGCGGAACATTGACGGTTGTGAGATGGGTCATGAAGATTATTGATCCCTTGTCATTAGTTGTTAAATCGATCTCAAACATATATCACATCACGTATTATCCACACTCAACACTTCTAGGTTGTTTGGGGGCACTACAACATATTTAAAAATTAATTAAAAATAAAATAATATCATTATAATATGTAATATTTACGATTGTGAAATACTTACGTCACAAGGAATCCTGTCCGGCTCTTTTAATGAAAAGGTACAGAGAGAGGCCTCTGCTTGCTGAAGTAAGAGTGAGAGGCCTTCCGCACATATAATGAAAAGGTACGGAGAGAGAAGATCACCTTGTCGGATGCCCCTAGTCGGGATAACAGTACCTACCGACTCACCGTTAACCATGACGTTGTAGCGAATCGTGGTAACACACATCAACACTGTCTGAATCCAAGTTTGATGAAAGCACATAGCTGCTAACATGCTCTCCAAGAAAGACCACTCCATCTTATCATACGCCTTGGCCATGTCAAGCTTCATCGCCGCCCAACCACCAACTCCCTGCCGTGATCGCTTTAGGTAATGCCCAACTTCCCCAGCCACAATAATATTGTCAGATAAGAGTCTATCTTTCACGAACGCACTTTGACTCGGGGAGATATGATAAGCCGTTAATTAACATATAAATATGCTTTAATTGTACTAATTTCTGAGTGAATATTATGTGTGCAATAAAGAAGTGTATTTAAGGTATTTACGGCTCAATCATTGGAAACCGGGACCTAGGCATGAGGAAGCGTAAAATAAAGACAAATCGGGATGAATTCAAGGCAAAAATTGGTCAAGAATGAAGGGTCCAAACCATAGCAAAGTTCAACGGAGAATTGGAGCAAAGAAGAAGCCAGAAAACGCCACCGGGAGGGTGTCACGCTAGAGGTCACGCCGTGACCTGCAGCGTGACACCGTGGTTAGCTTTCAGATTATCTATGTCACGTTGCAGGTCACGCCGTGACCCGCAGCGTGACCAGCACCATCTGAAAGTGGCCTGTGTGGTCACGATGAAGTGTTAGATATAAATAATCTAACTATATAGAATGGTTTACGAGAGACCTGACCTCGTAATAGCGGACCTCCATCGTGACCTGCAGGCCACTTTGCGGATTCAAGGCGTCACGCTGCAGGTCACGCCGTGACATGCAGCGTGACGACCTGGAATCCGCGAGGCTCAAGTCTGGTCACGATGAAGGTCACACCGTGACCAGGCATCCTGGATGTACTTTTTTTGGCGCAATTTCATTAGTATCATGGTTGAAAAAATCGCTAGGCGCTCCCTAGGCGCTCAGGGAGCGCCTAGCGGCTAGGACGCCTAGCCGGGGATTAATCGGCGCCTAGCCGCTCGTGTATTATTTTATTTTATTTTTTATTTTTTAAAGACTAATAATTATAAATTATATAACACTTTAATAGTTAATACTAAAATATTAAATATTAACCTAAAAAATATCTAAAGTTTGTACAATTTAGGATTATTTCGCTCAAAACGATGTTGTTTTGAGCGAAATAACCCATTAAAAGAAAAAAGAACAATAGTTAATCGACCGACTAGAAGGCCTAATCGGTGCCTAGTCGGTCTAGTCGACGCCTAGGCGGTCAGCGCCTAAGCGGCCTAGGCGGAGCTTAGGCAGCCTAGGCGGTCGCCTAGCCGGCCAGCCGCCTAGACCACCATTTAATGTGATACGCTAGGCGGTCGACCAGCGCCTAGCGCCTAGGCGGGGATTAATCGGCGCCTAGGCGGAATTTTTGCAACATTGATTAGTATAAATAGGGTTAGACTTTATTTTGAACTTATCTTTCAAATTCTTTAAGCCTCTTTTTTTTGTTTTCTCTCCACCAACACTTTAGAACATCTTTTAATTGTAAATCCATTAGTTTTTGGAAGATTTGAAAGAGGTTTATCATTTGTAATTGCAACTTCCATTACCATTTTAGATTCAACATTTATAAATTCATTCAAGTAAGGATTTCAATTTCTTCTTTTTGCAATTCTCAATTTCCTTTTGCATTTAAATTCCTTGCTTAGTATTCCAATTGTTTTAATCTTCAATTCCATTATGAGTAGTTAAATCCTTCAGGGATTTGAATTGAATTGCCTTGTATGAATACTTACATGAATTAAATTGATTAATCTAGGTTTTGCATTATTTTTAGTATGAATGTGATTGTGATTTTAGGGAATTATTTGATAATACTATCAAGCACCTCCTTCATTCGATTAGCCACCATTTTAGCCAACACTTTGTAGGCTACGTTACATAGGGCTATCGGTCTCAAATTAGCAACTCTTTCAGGCACCTTCTTCTTCGGAATAAGGACAATGTTCGTGTCATTCAAACCCTGCGGCAAAGAACATGTGTGTAGACAGTTCAAAAAGAAAGAGGACAGACCATGTCCCACCACAGACCAAAACCGCTGGTAGAAGGCAGGAGTCATGTCATTCGGTCCGGGCGATTTTTTTGGAGCCATATCAAACAAAGCCAACTTGACTTCCTCGGTTGTGAAGGGTCTTAGTAACTGGTGTTCATATCCTCCGAAACGCGCCCGTGCACATTATGGAAAAACGGAACATTAGGGGTAGCAGATGTGAAGATATCTGCGTAATACCTCAGAACCTGGTCATTAAGGTTAGAACCTTCCACCTAAACACCGTTGTGATCCTTTATCCTTAAGAGCTGATTGTGGCGTCTCCTAGCCGTGGCCGACTTATGAAAGAACTTCGTATTATTATCACCCTCTCTCAGCCACAGCTGCTTCGACCTCTGACGCCAGAAGGTTTCTTCCTGAGCGAGTAAAGATAGTAGTTTCGATTCCAGCCTCAAATACTCAGACAAGGCTCTAGGCAACCGACTTTCACGAAGAACATCCAACCTGCAACGAAGATTAGAGATACAGCGACCGAACCTGCTAAAGTGAGCCCCTCCCCATTTCCATAACTGTTGACCGCAACCCAAGATACGTTGTTGAAATGCTAGACTGGAGCTAAGACCCCATGCACGCTCAACAAAAACCTTGCAGCCTTCATCATACAACCAAGCAGACTCAAATATGAAATTACAGCGGACAATCCACCGTGGGGAAGAAACCAAGTCCAGGTGAATAACTGATCCGAAGTTAGAGTCAGTATATTATACATCGTCGCATCCTCGAATAACTCTAACCATTCCAACGTGGCGACCCTGTCTAGACGTTCTTCCACCCACGCTTCCGAACCCCGGCCAAGTTCCCATGTAAAGCGATTACCAATCATACCCAAGTCCATGAGACAACAATCATGCAATGCATCTGTGAAGCCATGTATAAGGGTGTTCGGGTGTAAATGAGAGCCTCTCTTCTCAGACTGGCAAGTTAAATCGTTAAAATCACCAAGAACAACCCAAGGCAAGGTGGATTGATCCCGAAGATGACGAAGCAGCTTCCAAGACTGTGTGCGCCTTGCCCGTTCATGAAAACCATAATAACAAGTTAACCGATAAATTGGTGTATTGGGTAATGTCACTTCCACGTCAATATAGTTCTCTGAATACCCTAGGACCGATGCTACATCCCTATCTCGCCAAAATAGAGCGAGTCCACCACCCATGCTAGACCTCTCAACACACAACAAGCCTTCGAAACTCAACCTAATCCGTAAAAACTCAACCACCTCAGCTCTAGCTTTAGTCTCAATAAAAAACACGAACACGGGGCGTTGTTTGGACACTAAGCCCAATAACTCATGAACTGTACGAGGACTACCCAACCCTCGACAGTTCCAGCTAATAATACTCACGCCGCAAGCAAGTTTTTTGAAACCTCCGTCATAACAACATCACTCCCACCACTTCCCTGCCTTCTCACCCCACTAACCAGAACTTCCCGCCAGCGTTTCGACACTGCAACCACTCCCTCCTCAACATCCCTCCGATCAACCGTTACCATAGTGACAGCGCAACCACTTTGATCACCGGCAACAGGCTCCTGCCCCCCATCCAAACGTGGTGCACCCCCAACCAGTACCAACCAATTCTCCCCAACAGCCCGTGGCCCCCGACGCATCCCCGCACACAACTCCGCCCTGAACGGATACTGCTCAACTGGAATACTCGCCTCCCTTGCCTTCAAACAGAACTTATAAGTGTGCCCCATCATGCCGCAGAAAAAAACAGAAACCATGCAGACGTTCATATTTAAACGAGATCCAACACCACGTCTTATCCCGCTTAAGCAACTTCATTTGCTGTTTGATAAGCCTGTGCACCGGCATAGACACCCGAATGTGGTAGAAATCGAGCCATGGAGCCCCTGCGAACCTGTCGTCCCCCTTCACAATCTGCTCCAGAATTGCTTCAGTAGTGTAGCCAAAGGGGAGATTGTGAAGTTGAACCCACATATCAACCGAATCCAGAGGCACATTAATCGGTAGCACCCATCCTTAACCTGTCGACAGATTAGCGTGCAATTCTCAAAAGACCAAGGCCCCTCTTCAATGACGTAATGCATGTCCTAAGCATGGAAGAAGACGAACATGAAAAGATTAGGCTATAGTTCCGTGACCTGAACGCCCTTGATAGGCTTCCAGACAGACGCCATAACCTGCCGCATATATTCCAACTTCACAAGCTTAGCAGTCAGTAACCTACCCACGAGTGGCCAAGTCTCGACCACCGCATCCCCAGCCGCCACTGCCTCCACGCTGGTCGGTTCGAAAGCTTCCTTTATATAGTAAAACAATAAAATAGAATGATTAATTATTTTCCTGCTTTGGATATTCATGTTTGATTTCTTTAATTTGGATAGATTTACACATGGGTTACAATATCTTTAAAAAAATAACCGTACCACCGTTTCATAAATAACCTCAACAGAATGCATATATATAGCAAAGAATCAGACATCAAATGCAACGTAACAACTCAAAACTCATATTGAAACACACAGAGAAAGATGGCTTCGAGCAAAACGGTTTTCATGCTTGTCTTCTTGATGGTCATTCTACTAGGTTTGATTTTATCTCACCCTCCCTCTAACAATAAGAAATTATTAACGCCATTATTCTAAATGAAAAGTACAAATAAGAAACAATGTGATTCTAGTTTACTAATTCAATATGAAATTATATTGCAGGTTCACCAGTGGTGAATGTTATGGGAAAGTCTATTTCAAATGATCGGGGTGATTTTGTCAACTCTACTGGAAATTGCGACAATGATGCGGATTGTGACAAACTTTGTAAATGCTCACCCGGCACAAATAAGTGCAGTGATGGGTTATGTGTTTGTGGTTGTAAGTAGTGACCGTAACAGTGGCCATTAAATGAGATTATTTCTTGATGACTAATATGCTTTTTCAAATTTACTTCTCTCTCTCTCTGTTTCTGTGTATATAAAGATTTTGTTTTTGTAAGAATATAAAGCCGGTAATGTCGAGTTCTGCGAGCAGGTCAACCAAGCAATTTGTGAGAGAGGTTATGGCTCCAAGTTTAAAGAACTGTCTGCAAAGTATCTTTGACTTCATGATTTCATTTGGTGTTGGATTTGCTGCGGGGATTTCACTCTCTCGTATGGTTTTGGAGCATACTTTAATGTCATTCCTTGATCAATCTGAGCGGTCTGCATTGATGTCTACATATGGCCCTCAAGTATGCACAACTTAAACCAGTACCGGGTTAATGATTGAAATGAGCAAAAAATTTGAGAGGTGGACAGAAATGGACACTTTTAAATCTTAGACAAACGGTTAATGATTGAAATGGGCAAAATTTTGGGACGGTGTATAAAAATAGACACTTTTTAAATTTTAGACAAACCTAGGAAAATCTAGTCCCCAAAGAGTTTTTCAAATTTTTTAAATTCAATTTTTTTTGCCTAAAATACTAGAGAAGCAAGTCGTACTTGTATTTCTCATACGGCTTGCGTATTTTACTCGTACATAAGTAACTTAAGTCGTACTTTCTTTTGGAAAAATAAAAAAGAAAAAAGAAAAAGGAGGTTCGTCAGCCAGAGCTATCTCCGACTGTATTTTATACGAGAAACGCATGTTGATTAATATATACATTACAACATCCTTTCAAGAGAAAACTTTCCATGCTGTATTTTATACGAGAAACGCATGTTGATTAATATATACATTACAACATCCTTTCAAGAGAAAACTTTCCATGCTGTATTTTATACGAGAAACGCATGTTGATTAATATATACATTACAACATCCTTTCAAGAGAAAACTTTCCATAATATATACATTACAACATCCTTTCAAGAGAAAACTTTCCAGGCTGTATTTTATACGAAAAACACATGTTGATTAATATATACATTACAACATCCTTTCAAGAGAAAACTTTCCAAACTTTAATGACCTTTGAAAGTCGTGTAAAAGTGGCGATGGAATAGAGTGTGTGTGTGGAGAAGGTATTCTCACATACACCAGATATCGTATCATGGAGTGAACCGGAAGAGTGTTGAATAGTAGGTGGTTAAACACAAGAGTGTTGAGTGTTTGGAAGCTAGTTCGAGAGTGATATCAAGGAACAACTATGTGCAAAATGCAATGGTAAAACAATTAACTAAGGCAATTAACAAGCAAAAACTCTAGGTCAACTCACACCAAATCTTTTCAATTCAACATTTCAATGTTTAGAATGCATAATCTCAAGGTAATCCAATCCAATTCCTATAAGATTTAGCCACACATCATTTCTTAAATTACAATAACAATGAATCAAAGTCAAGCTTCACTAGTACAAAAAAGCACATAAGTTACGCCTGTAAAAGACTTTCCACTACACCTGTACAGGTGTAGCAGATGCGAGTGACTATAAAAGTATAGGCTTTCCGCGACACCCTGTATGGATGTCGCGGAAAGCATACGAATTATATTTTTTTTAATAAACACTTTTTGCTACACCCGCTCCAGATCGGGTGTAGCAGAAAGTATTTATAAAAAAAAGAGCAAATTGCCATTTTGGTCCAATGACTATAGGGGTCCTTTTAATTGCAATCCACGACTTTCAAAACTGTTAATTGGATACCTTGACTATTCAATTTTTATCAATTTTAGTCACTCCGGCCAAATTGGCGGCCAAATTTCGCCGGAAAGCCGATTAATGCTTAATCTGAGCGGCAAAATAGTCTTTTCAAATAATTAATATAGTTTAATTAGAATAATGTAATCTAATTAACAATATAATTAACTATAATTAACTAGTTTAATTAGAATAACTTCCAGTGGAAATAATTAACTATATTAACTAAATTAGATAATATAGTTTACACGGCCGGCGACTCCATTAGCAACTACAGCGAGAGAAGAAAACAGAGACGGAGCGAATAGAGATGGAGCGAAGCTTCATCGCCGGCGACTCCATTAGCGAATCCGGCAGGCAACTCCAACGAGGGAAGAAAACAGAGACGGAGCGAAGCTTCATTGTTGGCGACTCCATTCACAATCGCATCCAGTTTTCCGTCCAAACTTCTCAGATACCTTCCCGCCGGCAGCCGCCGCTGCCGGCACGCAGGGAGTAGAAAACAGAGATGGAGCGAAGCTTCTCCCGTTTGAATTCGTCAGCCTGGAAGCCTGCCTGGAACAGAGACTGAGCGAAGCTTTGAACGTTTGTATTGACAAAATCTTTAACTTCCACGCTGGGGTCAGTGAGCCAAAGCGCCGACGGGTCATTTTCCTGTTGCGCCACCCAGGAGGTGCGACGACATCGTGCGAGCTTCAACCTTCTTCGACTGCAGTGGAGGTGGGACGACTTTGAGCGAGCTTCGACCTTCAACCTTCTTCGACTGCAATGGAGGTGCGACGACTTCGTTCTTCGAATACGGCGAAGAATACGGCAAACATACATACAACGAATGTACATACGACAACTTGATTAAATAGACAATTAAAAAGACTATTTTGCCCCTCAGATTAAGCATTAATTGGCTTTCCGGCACAATTTGGCCGCCAATTTGACCGGAATGACTAAAATTGATAAAATTTGAATAGTCAAGGTATCCAATTAACACTTTTGAAAGTCGTGGATTACAATTAACAGGAGCCCTATAGTCAGTGGACCAAAATGGCAATTTGCTCTAAAAAAAATTATGACTTTTCGCTACACCCGGTACAGAGCGGGTGTAGCAGAAAGTCTTTTTTTTTTTTTAATTATGACTTTCTGCGACAATCTCTTCATAGAGTGTATCATTGAAAGTTACCATATATATATATATATATATATATATGTATGTATGTATGTATGTATGTATGTATGTATGTATGTATGTATGTATGTATGTATGTATATATATAAAAAAAATACAACACAAAAAAAAGAAGAAGATATACACAGTTATAAAAAGTTTTTTTGAATTTATAACTATCAACACAATAATATCAATTAATATATACAATCCTTTCTTTGAATCACCCGTATATTACAAGCTAAACAAAGGAGTTAAACTATATAAAAATGAATAAAAGATATTGCACCAATTATAAATGCATGCAATCCACAAGATATCCTGCTAAACAATTCCAATAGAAAACATATTATAAATTACACATCTCATTATTAATTAATTGAAAACTTTTTTCAGTGGGACGAAACATTAAAACAAAGAGATAGTTTAAAAATGAAACAGTTAAAAGAAATATAGTCATAAATATTGTTGGATATAAGTGAAAAATAAAACACATCAAAACTTTATAAAAAAAATATTCATAACAAAATACGAAACATAATTAATTTGATAAAATAATTCAAATAGAAAACATATTATAAATTACATATCTCATTTTAATTTTTTTTTTTTAAAAAGTTATATATATATATATATATATATATATATATATATATATATTAAAAAAGCTGAAGAAGCTGTTGAAATCAATAAGAAATTCACAAAGCCTTACCCTTCCCTATGAAAACACGCGTGTGTACCAACTCAGCCGACTAAGCACTTGTTTATTTCTATCAGTTTTTATATACTTATATCTAAAACATGTATTATATATACATATACACATACATGTGCTATATATGGGGTAGGAGTGTGGTGAGTGGGCGCAACTGTCCCCACTGTAGCTCCGTCTCTAGGTATGATGCCAGTTCTGATGTATGAAAAAATCATAAGATGAGATGGTGGTCCAATGAGAGGCAATGAGCCAACACTCACTGCCAAAGCAGAATTAATGAGAAAGGGGTAAACCAAGAACAATAGAGAGAAACTCACCCTGTTTAAAATAATAAAAATAGAAAATACAATTTTAAGAATTGCTAAGTGACCAATAAACTAGTGTCACACTATTAAAAAATCTAAGAAAACTTAGAATTTACAATATTGCTAAACTACAAAGAAACAAAGTAATCAAACAATGACTTCTACAATCTCTAAACTTATTCAACATATATAAATGGTTCATAAAAACAAGACGTAGAAGAAGATCAACCCTAGGTCCAAAATGGTAGTAAGTAAACTCATAAATCAAGGACAGCCCACACAGACATGCATGCAGATTAAGCAAATAGATTACTATATTTGTGTAAGATGTGAATATACAGAGAAGAGAAGAGATGCATTTTATTGATAAATCAGGAGCGATATATATACAAACCTATAACTGCAGAACCAAAGCTAACGGAGCATTACAAGGAAGCTACAACAATAATCAGTTATGGCTAAGGAAAGGCTACAGAAAACTCTAACAAATACTTATGCCTTAACACGCCCCCTCAAGATGGAGGATCCGTCGGAGACTCCCAGCTTGGAACGAAAAGCCAGAAACGAAGCACTGCCCAGCGGTTTAGTTAGCACATCAGCAACCTGATACTTAGAAGAAATGTGACGAACACATAAAGCATTACTTGCCACAAGCTCACGAACAAAAAAATAATCCAAGGCTAAGTGCTTCATACGAGAGTGGAAAACTGGATTGGCACTCACATATGTCGCACCAAGATTGTCACAAAAAACAACCGGAGGATGACGCAAAACAATACCCAACTCATAGAGCAGATTTTTCACCCAGAGCACCTCGGCCACAACATTAGCTAGTGCCCTATACTCAGCCTCTGTGGACGACCTAGAGACGGTCTTTTGACGCACAGACTTCCATGAAACAATATTAGATCCCAAGTATAGAAGATAAGCCGTTGTGGATCGGCCACCATCACGGACACCTCCCCAATCTGAGTCAGAAAAAGAGCGAAGCTGTAATGAGTTCTCTCGGTGCAAAAATAGGCCATGATGAATCGTGCCTTTCAAATAACGGAGAACACGTTTGACAGCTTGCCAATGGAACAACGTAGGAGCATGCATAAATTGTGAAAGTTTATTCACAGAGAAAGATATATCTGGGCGCGTAAATGCAAGATATTGTAGCAAACCAAGAACCCGTCGATATTCCGTAGCATCAGTGGCAGGAGAGCCATCATCCAGCGTTAGAACAGATGACGAAGCCATTGGTGTAGTAACCACTTTAGCTCCATCCATATGACAACTCTCTAGAATATTATGTATGTACTGCCGTTGAGTCAAGAAGAGACCAGTAGGTGTAGGTATAACCTCAACACCAAGAAATTGATGCAACACACCCATATCTTTGAGAGAAAACCTGTGAGACAACTCATCAACAAACTTAGACAAAAAATCAAGACTACTACCGGTGAGAATGATGTCATCAACGTACACTAAAAAATAAACAATGACATCACTAGAACAGTAGACAAACAAAGAGGCATCTGCCCTCGACTTGTGAAATCCAAAACTGAGTAAGAACTTGGACAACTCCAAATACCACGCACGCGGAGCCTGCTTGAGCCCATACAAAGCCTTACGTAGCTTGCAAACATGAGTCGGAAATTGAGGATCCACATACCCATGAGGTTGAACCATGTAAACTTCCTCATGTAAAACTCCATTCAAGAAGGCATTATTAACGTCGAGTTGCCGAAGTGGCCAATTTCTAGAAAGTGCAATACTCAGTACAATTCGGACTGTAGCTGGTTTGGTCACCGGACTAAAAGTCTCAAAATAATCACGTCCCGGTTGTTGCAAGAACCCTTTAGCAACTAACCTGGCTTTATATCTGGATATACACTACAAGAAAAATGCTCATAGACAACGGTTATTAACCGTTGTCTATGAGGTACAATTTCTGTTGTTGAAGCCGGTGTTGTTGTAAGTCTCGCGCAAAGACAACGGTTTTTAACTATTGTATTTTTTTAGAAAAGACAACGGTTAAAAACCGTTGTCTATTGAGGGTGTTGTTGAAGCCGGTGTTGTTGAAAGTCACGCACATAGACAACGGTTTTTAACCGTTGTCTTTTCTAGAAAAGACAACGGTTAAAAACCGTTGTCTATTGAGTGTGTTGTTGAAGCCGGTGTTGTTGAAAGTCACGCACATTAGACAACAGTTTTTAAATCGTTGTCTCTTCTATAAAAGACAACAGTTGAGCGTTGTTAAAACCGACGTTGTTGTATGTCCCGCACAAAGACAACAGTTTTTAACCGTTGTCTATTGAATGTTGTTGAAACTGATATTAAAATGTCAAATTCATTAATTGATAATTTTTACAAAGGCTACATTTAGCAACATTTGTATATGGCGTTTTGGAAAAAAAATAATTTTCTCCAAAACACCTCTAATTAATTAAAAGGAAACTTTGGAATTAAGGGGCAAACCCTTAAATAGATTATAATTAAAATATAATGGAGCCTTAAAAGGAAACTTTGGAATTAAGGGGCAAACCCTTAAATAGATTATAATTAAAATATAATGGAGCCTTGAGGCTCCTAAAATAGGAGCCTCAAGGCTCTAATCCCACTTTTCCCACCGATGTGGGACGGTGGGAAAAGTGGGATGAAAATTAAGAAGGAAGCAGCTTCTTCTTTATTTTTTTTGTTTTTTTTTTTTTTGCTTCCTTCTTCTTCTTTATTTTTTTTATTCTTTATTTTGATTTTTATTTTATATAAGTATTATTATTAGAGTTAATTATATTTTGGTTCTAAATTTATAGGTGACAGTCCACTTTTAATTCTTTTTATGAGAACATTTACTTTTGTTCCTAGTATTATTATGACATGACCATTTTTTATCATTAATCAACAAAATAGTTTAAATATCGTTAAATACAAAGGTATTTCCGTCTTTAATTATGTATTTTTTCAAAAAAATAAACATAAAAAATATAGTGGGTCAAGCTATTACACGATGTTATTTATTTATTTATTATTATTAGTATTCAACCTATTGATTTTTTATTGTTATTATTATTATTATTATTATTATTATTATTATTATTATACCTTTTAGGTCATTTTAATTTACATGTTAACCGCAAACCTAAAGAGCTAATTTTACTAAACATTTTTTTTACAAACTGCTAATACAATTCGCTGGTCAAAGCCACTAATACAATTTGATGGTTAAATAAAACTGTTGTCTAAATAAAAAATGGGTGCAGAAAGACAACGATTTTAATAAACCATTGTCTTTGAAGTAGTGTTGTATATTCAAGTGCACTTAAAAGACAACACACCAACGACAACGGTTAAATGAAACCGTTGTCTAAATAAAAAATGGGTGCACAAAGACAACGGTTTTAATAAATAGTTGTCTTTGAAGTATTGTCTATTAAAGTGTGCTTAAAGACAACACACATACGACAACGGTTAAATAAAATCGTTGTCTTTTTAAAAAAAAATAAATGCGCAAAGACAACGATTTTAAAAAACCGTTGTCTTTGTAGTGTTGTGTATTAAAGTGCACTCAAAGACAACACTTCAACGACAACGGTTACATAAAATCGTTGTCTTTTATTTAAAAAAATGCACATAGACAACGGTTTTTAAAAATCGTTGTCTTTGCGGTGTTGTCTTTTTACAAAATGTACAAAGACAACACACTAAAGACAACAGTTCGGTAAAAACCGTTGTCTTTGATAAAAGTGTCGCGTCAAAGACAACGGTTTTGTCCAAAACTGTTATCTTTTACCTAAAAGAAAACACTTTTGTCAAAAACTGTTGTCTTTTTAGTGTTGTCTATGTGCATTTTTCTTGTAGTGATAGAACCATCGGAATTCCGTTTGACGCGAAAAACCCACTTACAGGCAATGGGAACTTTATTCGTTCGAGGAACCAAATCCCATGTGTTGTTTTTCAGCAAAGCACCATATTCTTCATCCATAGCACGTCGCCAGAGGGGATCTTTTAGAGCGTGGGTTATAGTGGCCGGTTCTAAAGATGGCGGTATAGGATGGGCCGTGGTGGTATTGACATATTGACTGCCAAAATATTTGGGATTGGGTTTCCTACTTCGGGGTGGTCGATCCAAGACTGTGGGCTGGGAAGCAGGTTGAATTTCAGGCGTAGGATCAGACGTAGAAGTAGTCGAGGGTGAGGAGTGGGAAGGAGAGGGTTGAGTCGGTGTCAATTGAGGTAACGGCGGGGATGTGGTAGGTGTGTCGGCAGGTTCTTGAGAGGACTGGGTGGAGTGTGAAGACTGCTGTAGAGGCAACTCAGGAGACTGAGAAGCAATATCATCATTCTCCAATGTTATGGCAGGAGAAGGATTATGTTGCAAGGGTGATTCCGGGTTAGTGTTGGTAGGAATGACAAGAGGCGCAGAAGAAACAAGGTGAGAGTTGAAAGTACCTTGTGCATAACCAAAGGTGCTTGCAGTAGGAGTACCACCGGAGGAGGCATGATGTTTAAACATAGTCTGAAATGGAAACTCATTTTCTACAAACCTGACATGTCGTGACAAGTATACGCGGTTCGTGGTTGGGTCAAGACACTTGAAAGCAGACTGATTAACTGAGTATCCAAGGAAAACACAGGGAACTGATCGAGGTTGTATTTTGGTTCTGGCATATGGACGCAACCACGGGAAACACAAGCAACCAAAAGGTTTCAGCTTTTTATAATTTGGCATCCTCTGGAATAATATCTCAAAAGGAGTTTTATGACCAAGAACAGGAGTAGGTAACCTGTTAATCAAATATACTGCTGTTTGAAATGCGTAAGACCAATATTTGAGCGGTAAAGAAGAATAGTGGAGTAATGAAAGACCAGTATCAACGATGTGCCTGTGACGTCTTTCAGCGACACCATTATGTTCAGGTGTGTGTGGAGGGGAACAGAAATGAGATATACCACACGCATTTAGAAATGGGATTAATTTTTTGAACTCACCACCATTATCAGAAAATAGTGAGACAATGTTGTAACCAAAAAATTTTTCAACAAGTAACTTAAACTGTGGAAATACCTTAGAGACATCAGACTTATATTGGATTGGATAAAGCCAACTGTACCTAGAATAAAGATCAACAAAAATGACATAATAGGCAAACCCATCAACGGAGCGCTCAGAAGTACCCCAAACATCAGTGTAAATAAGTTCTAATGGCCGTGAACTAATCATAGAGTTGATATAGAAAGGGAGCTTATGACTTTTATTAATAGAACAAGAGACACAATTAAAATTGGACAAATGAGATGAACAAATATTGTGTTCTTTAGAAATAAGATTAAATATTTTATTTGAGGGATGTCCCAAGGTATGATGCCAGTTTGAAACCGAGCATACAGTGGTGGCATTTACTTGAGAGTTGGATGGTGACAATGCATAATAAACATCACATTTGTTCTCCCCTCGCAGTAGTGGCACCCCCGTGCGCAAGTCCTTCACCAAAAAATAGAAAGGGAAAAATTCAACAGACACAGCATTAGCTTTGCATAGTTTTGCAACGGAAACTAAATTTTTGTTTAGCTGAGGTACACACAACACATCTGTCAAGGCAAGGTGACGGTGCGAAGCATGAAGTGTAGTATTACCTGTGTGGGAAATAGAAAGAGACTTACCATCACCCAACCGCACTTCATCAGGACCGCCATAATCAGTGAATGAGTTCAAAGACGTGGGGTCTTGGGTGATATGATGTGAAGCTCCACTGTCGAAAAGCCAAGGCTGTTGCATTTGTGTGACAGGGGCTGTCGAAGTATTAACTGTAGGGGTGGCAGCAGTAGCCTGATCTGGGACAGGTGGTGTAGAAACATTGTGCTCCCGTAAAAACCGAACTAGCTTCCGGCAGTGTCTAGTCTCATGGCCAGGGATATCACAGAATTTGCATACCAACTGTCGCATGTTGTTACCATAAGCAGCCCCTCGACCTCGGCGAGCTGAGTTATTTCCACGCCTAGCAAAAGAACCTGGTGAGGAACGGCCATGTGATTGTTGACGGTGAGTGAAGTTGGCTGTAGCAATCAAACCTTGTTGCGCAGCATCATTATCTTTTAGAAGTCTCTCATGATCAGTGAGGATGTCACGTAACGCAGACAGTGAGATTGCCGACTCCCGAACACGCAAAGCAGAAACGATTGGGTTATATTCATCTCCCAGTTGCGTAATAATATGAACCACAAGATCTTCTTCAGATATAGGACTTTGTGCTAACGCTAGGTCGTCTGCAATGGATTGCATGTCAAGAAGAAACTCAGCGATTGATCTCCCTGCCTTGAAGTTCTTAGCCAATTTAGCTTTAAGAGAAACAATGCGTCCTCGGGATGAGTTCGCATATGTTGCTGTTAGGCGTTCCCATGCCGCATGAGACGTTAATGCAGAAGAAATAACAGGTTGAATAGTTTCAGAACAACTCCCTAGCAGGGCACTCACAATGGTTTGATCCTGGCGATACCATACCGTATAGGTAGGGTTGAGATTTGTTTTCGCAGCATCAAGAAATTCGGCGGGAGCGGTGATTGTCCCGTCAATGTAACCAGCAAGACCGAGTCCAACAAGGGTGGACTGGACTTGTCTTCTCCAAACAGGAAAGTTGGAGGAAGTGAGTCTAATTGGGAAATGGGTGGGAGCATTTAATTGAATGAGTGCAGTTTCTGCAGTGACTGCCATGGAGGTGGAGTATAGAAAAGAAGGGAAAAAAAAAATTGCTCGTTAGAGACTAGGCTTTGATACCATGTAAGATGTGAATATACAGAGAAGAGAAGAGATGCATTTTATTGATAAATCAGGAGCGATATATATACAAACCTATAACTGCAGAACCAAAGCTAACGGAGCATTACAAGGAAGCTACAACAATAATCAGTTATAGCTAAGGAAAGGCTACAGAAAACTCTAACAAATACTTATGCCTTAACAATTTGAAGAGTGGAAGATGATTTACCTGTTCAGCAAGGTACATCTACATTTGCTAAGTGATTCTTGGAAGTTGCTTTCACAGTTTCACCACATGAGGCCTCCTCGCCAATTATGCATGTGTTTTTTTGTGTGTGTATTGTTGTTTATAAGAAATGGAGAAAAAAAAAAACACTAAATTGTATACATTTATCAAACTCTAGAACATCTGCTATAACCCGACAAGACAAAAACATATATAAAGTGATGACTTCTGATTACATAAGCATTTAGATTCATATTAGGCTGATGCTAAAAGTATAGAATAAAAACACTGCAAGTCTCATGAGCAAATTCAGAATACATTGGGCCATGTCTTTATTTGACACATAAACCCCACAGTTGTAGTCTAAGGGGCTAGCAGTTTCGAGCTCCTCCTTGATCCTTACTAGAGTTAATAAAATAAGCATAATACAACGGTTGAAATAATAACTACAAAATCATAGGCAAATCCTAAAAAATACATAAATTAAATCTATGGAAGTCTCAATTGTGTTTACCTATTGAGACACCATAAAAGTGCTATAATTTGAAATACCCACCAAGATAGATCAGAAGACAAAGAAAGATTGAAAGCAAAAGGGCAGCTCAAATGCCATGTAGTGCAACATTTCTTCTAGTATTAATCAAATATTAAATAAGGAAGAACACATATATATCAAAGGGTCAAAACACATCATTCATTATTCATGTATCGTGCAGTGGTTTTATGTGCCTGTGTTAAATAAGAGAATAAGAATAAAAGAATCACAAATAATTAAAAGGAACAATTGCTGAAAAATAAACTAATAACTTGAACAAGCCAACAAATTCATGCTTATATACAGAATTTTGATGCCAAAAAGAGAAGGAAACTCACTATTCAAGAATGTATTCAAGTTTATGCATAAAGTTTTTCAACCCTGCTTCAAACACATTACGTGCCACCTGCAGCACCTGCATGAATAAAATATGTTAGTATATGTATAGTCCAAATATATTAGTATGCATGTTATTTAATATAGTTACATGTAGAAGATAAACCATACCAAATTTGGTCCCTAGACTATTACCATTTTACCACTTTAGTTTTTGACAATTAACGTTGCTCAATTTAGTCCCTAACTATGAAATTTTTGTCTAATTTGGTCCCTTGATTATTAGGATTTCACCACTTTGACCCTCAATTGTCAAAGTTGCTCAATTTAGTCCCTAACAATGTAGTTTTTACCGAAAATAGTACCTCGACTATTATGATTTCACCACTTTTATCATCGATTATTAGAATTTTACCACTTTAGTTCTCAACTCTTGAAAAAGGTCCTCAAATCCACAATATCTACGGCAATAGAGGAGATATTGGTGAACTTCACTGATAAGTCTCAGCAGAGACTTTCCTAGCTAGGCTATGGTCTACCTTTCATGGCATATCGGCAACGTTAGGGAAAGCAGGTAACATAGTCGGCGCATTCAAGTTCTTGTACGCTACACAATCCACTAATCCCAAGAAGACTGATGTATACTATACTCCTGTAATTGATGTTAGAAACTCTCTCATTGTTTTTGGCTGCGTCAACTTTTTAGGCATGTTGTTCACATTGCTGGTGCCGAAATCCAAGGCGAAGTCGATGGAAGAGATGTCGGAAGAGAGTGAGGGAGAAGAAGAAGAGACAGAAAGCGCAATCAAAGGTTAGAGTCGATGGCCAGATGAGCTACATGTATGGAGCAAGAAATGGAAAAGAAAGAGAAGAAGGAAAGCAAAAGACAAATCTGTCACTATCATTTTAGCCATTAAAAATTTCTGGGGAGTTCTAGCCGGCAATTTGGACAGAGGGAATGAAATTAAAAAAAATAGAAAAGTTGTGGAGTCAAATTGACAGTTTTTAAACTCGTAGACTCCAATTAAAACTACCATTATAGTTTTAGGACAAAAAATAAAATTTTCTCGAAATTTAATTTTAGTATACTGGAATTAGTAAATTATATGTTCATTTTTTGTTAGTTCATTATATTTTGATAAAGGTCCGAATTAATTAGTATATAGCAAGTCAAAATGAACTAGTAATATACTAAAATGAACCTTCAATATATTAAAGATGAATAGGTATTTTGAGTCCACTTGCTACGTGAAACGTAGAAATAAGTGCGATGGAGGATTTTGTGTTTGTGGTTTTAACAATGCCAGTAGTAACAATGGCCATTAAATGAGATTAATTTCTTAATGACTAATATGAATTTTTAAATCTACTTCAAATTTCAATATTGTTCTATTTTGTTTTGATATATATGCAGGCATGTAGAATAATTATTATTTGATTTCATATTATTTTCATATATTCATTCATTATTGAACTCTTACCGTTGAATGTCAACTCCTAAAAATTAGTACCAAATTTGTTCCCTTTGACTATTAGGATTTTACCACTTTAGTTTTCTACAATTAATGTTGCTCTATTTAGTCCCTAAATATGAAATTTTTGCCTAATTTGGTCACTTGACTATTAAGATTTCACCACTTTGCTCCTCGACTGCCAAAGCTCAATTTAGTCCCTAACTATGTAGTTTTTACCGAAAACGGTCCCTCGACTATTATGACTTCACCACTTTTATCCTTGACTATTAGAATTTCACCACTTTGGTCCTCGACTTTCCAAGAAGGTCCCAAATCCACAATAAAATTACATTTTAGGTTAACATTTGCATAGTTGGGGACTAAATTGAGCAAGTTTGGTAGTTGGGGACCAAATTGGTGAAATCCTAATAGTCGAGAGATCATTTTACGTAAAAATTTCATATTTAGGGACTAAATTGAGCAACTTTGTTAGTCGAAGACCAAAGTGGTGAAATCCTAATAGTCGATGGAGCATTTTTGGTAAAAATTTCATAATTTGGGACTAAATTGAGAACATTTGGTTGTCGAGGACTAAAGTGGTGAAATCCTAATAGTTAAGGATCAAATTGGTATTAACTCAACTAATCTATACTATATATAAAAACAATTTCCTCCTCCCAAATTTTCCCCCCAAAACTTAGGGGTATTTTGGTAAAATCATTTACTTTATTTATTTATTATTTTATTATTTTATTAATTATCCATCCTATAATATTATTATGGTAATATATGATAATGATAATATGATAATATGGTAATATTGTTAATATTAATGGGTGATGGGTGATTGGTGATATATAATTGATAATTGATAATATGGTATATGGTATTATTCTTAATATTAATATATAATATATTAATATATACTAATATTAATTAATTAATTGGTGATTATTTTAAAAAAGAATAATTAATTGGTGATTGGTGATTGGTGATATGGTAATATTGTTATATATTAATATTAATTAATATATATATATATATATATATATACATATATATATATATTAATATTAATTAATTAATTGGTGATTGGTGATTAGTGATATGGTAATATTGTTATATATTAATATTTATATTTATATAGATTGATATTGATATTAATTAATTAATTGGTGATTGGTGATGATATGATGATCTATATCTATATCTATATCTATATCTATATCTATATATCTATATATCTATATATATTTATATAATTGACATGTAATTAACTATATTAGAATGAAAAAATTATATAATATTGTAGTAAAATTTTTACATGTCAATCATCTATATTTACATAAAATTAAAATTAATTTTACTTTCCTTTTGAAAAATCTTCCATATTATGTTTATCCTCCACTATATAATGATGAGAAATGACTCTTCTCTCACAACGTACCAATATCTGTGCTCTCACTATTAGTTAGAGACCTATAATCTGTAATTCTACGAAGTCGAAGATCGAACTTTAACACGCGTAGAATTGTTATGGTATGCGGTATGATTTAATTTTTAGTTGATTCATTCTGCATGTTGGAGATCCTTATGGTGTAGTCTGCATTCCATA
Organism: Ipomoea triloba; assembly: GCF_003576645.1. Taxonomy (NCBI): domain Eukaryota; kingdom Viridiplantae; phylum Streptophyta; class Magnoliopsida; order Solanales; family Convolvulaceae; genus Ipomoea; species Ipomoea triloba. Next base: position 4,915,286 of record NC_044921.1, read on the forward strand.
GAGTATTTTGTAGTACTGTGATTTAATTTGATTTTAACAGCTCAATATGCTTTAATTTTTGCTGATAAGGTTTCAAGTAGCTAGGCCAATTTTGCCATGGGCGTTTCAGAGTGATTGTAGTGAACAATCAAATGTTTTCTATAATTATATATTTTAATCACATTACTTTGATTGGTAATTTCTAATGGAAAACCATTGTATTGTAACTTTGTATTACAAGATTTTGAATGATAATACCTTATTTAACTATCCATCTTTTTAGTTGTACTGTGCAAAATAACTAGCAATCTACGGATGCTCATCTATATATTATAGAATTTGCAATCTTGATCTTCCCCATTTACGAATGCTTATGTAATTTGGTAAAAATGGTGGTTACTATACTTGAATAAATCCTCAATTATTCATTCCAATTGTTCGTTTTACCATTCCAATTCTTCATTTTATAAAAAATGGTGCATTGGAAGCTAAACATGGCTCATTGTATCATTAATTGTTGATTCCAATTATTATTAATCTTTATCATTAATTGCACAATACTAATTCACACTTATTAGTTAAAAAATGGTGATTACTATACTTGAATAAATGAAATAATACTATTAAATTTTGTAGCCTTGATTTAAAATCTATTATGTTAATATAATAATAATAATAATAATAATAATAATAATAATAATAATAATACTCCGTAGTAATAATAATCTAAAATTCTTAATATAATTTTCCTAATAATAATAATAATATAATAATAATAATCCATAACTCTTAATATAAGTTTATAACTAAATTTTCCTATTAAATCTGTTTATAACTCCTAATATATTTTATCTAAAAGGCTTCCTTCCTTTTTTATAACATTGTTCCATATGTTAATCCGTTTAATATGCTAATCTATATAGGTAATTACCATATACTATTTACCATTTAAATAATCCGTGGTAATTACACTATATTTAACATCTAAATTTATTATGGTCATTAAACATAGAGATTTCATTCTTACGATAATTTTATATATTTTTACTTCAGATAATGTCAATTACCCGTGCATTTCATTTGATTACTTTTGAATAAAATCTTAAAAATTATGACAACTAATGAATTAATATTGTTGTTCGTAATATAAATTTTATCAAATCAGTTAACGAAATTGATAATACACATATTACATCCATAATTAGAGGAGATTAACAAAATTATGATAATTATTTCAATTCACGTATTATTATGCTAATTCACATATTATTACGTCCATACAATTATGTAAATTATTTCAATTCACAGATTATTACACATATAAAATTATGCTAATGGTTACTTTGGAATAAAATCTTAATAATTATGGTCATTGAGAAATTAGTTCAAACATTATACTTTTATTAAACGGTTTTTTATACTTGCCGTAATTTTATCTAATCAATTAAAGAAATTAATGGTACACATATTACGGACATAATTAAAGAAAATTAAACATACACATATATATTACGGATAAAATTAAAGAAAATTAAACACACACATATTACGTCCATAATTAAACGAAATTAAAATATACATTATTTTTTGATTATAATATATACTCCTTAATTACCATACTTATTCATAATACATGGACGTCATAATTAGCATAATATTAATCTATACTATATATAAAAACATAAGAATAGTAAAGGCATATTTTAAATTTTAAACAATAGTAAAGGTAAATTAAAAATAGAATGAAAATATTTCAATAATAATATTCTACATCATTAATTAAAAATAGAACAGAAATTAGGTAAAAATACCAATGGATCTATTATTCTAATTGACTAATTAACTGAAAATAAAAAAAAAATCAACTAAAAATGAATCTGATGTTACTAATTGATTGAATATATAAAAGGAAATGAATATTAATAATTGACTGTAAATAAAAACANATGCTTATGTAATTTGGTAAAAATGGTGGTTACTATACTTGAATAAATCCTCAATTATTCATTCCAATTGTTCGTTTTACCATTCCAATTCTTCATTTTATAAAAAATGGTGCATTGGAAGCTAAACATGGCTCATTGTATCATTAATTGTTGATTCCAATTATTATTAATCTTTATCATTAATTGCACAATACTAATTCACACTTATTAGTTAAAAAATGGTGATTACTATACTTGAATAAATGAAATAATACTATTAAATTTTGTAGCCTTGATTTAAAATCTATTATGTTAATATAATAATAATAATAATAATAATAATAATAATAATAATAATAATACTCCGTAGTAATAATAATCTAAAATTCTTAATATAATTTTCCTAATAATAATAATAATATAATAATAATAATCCATAACTCTTAATATAAGTTTATAACTAAATTTTCCTATTAAATCTGTTTATAACTCCTAATATATTTTATCTAAAAGGCTTCCTTCCTTTTTTATAACATTGTTCCATATGTTAATCCGTTTAATATGCTAATCTATATAGGTAATTACCATATACTATTTACCATTTAAATAATCCGTGGTAATTACACTATATTTAACATCTAAATTTATTATGGTCATTAAACATAGAGATTTCATTCTTACGATAATTTTATATATTTTTACTTCAGATAATGTCAATTACCCGTGCATTTCATTTGATTACTTTTGAATAAAATCTTAAAAATTATGACAACTAATGAATTAATATTGTTGTTCGTAATATAAATTTTATCAAATCAGTTAACGAAATTGATAATACACATATTACATCCATAATTAGAGGAGATTAACAAAATTATGATAATTATTTCAATTCACGTATTATTATGCTAATTCACATATTATTACGTCCATACAATTATGTAAATTATTTCAATTCACAGATTATTACACATATAAAATTATGCTAATGGTTACTTTGGAATAAAATCTTAATAATTATGGTCATTGAGAAATTAGTTCAAACATTATACTTTTATTAAACGGTTTTTTATACTTGCCGTAATTTTATCTAATCAATTAAAGAAATTAATGGTACACATATTACGGACATAATTAAAGAAAATTAAACATACACATATATATTACGGATAAAATTAAAGAAAATTAAACACACACATATTACGTCCATAATTAAACGAAATTAAAATATACATTATTTTTTGATTATAATATATACTCCTTAATTACCATACTTATTCATAATACATGGACGTCATAATTAGCATAATATTAATCTATACTATATATAAAAACATAAGAATAGTAAAGGCATATTTTAAATTTTAAACAATAGTAAAGGTAAATTAAAAATAGAATGAAAATATTTCAATAATAATATTCTACATCATTAATTAAAAATAGAACAGAAATTAGGTAAAAATACCAATGGATCTATTATTCTAATTGACTAATTAACTGAAAATAAAAAAAAAATCAACTAAAAATGAATCTGATGTTACTAATTGATTGAATATATAAAAGGAAATGAATATTAATAATTGACTGTAAATAAAAAAAA
>NC_044921.1:4918966-5011872 GCF_003576645.1 Ipomoea triloba
AATATATAAAAGGAAATGAATATTAATAATTGACTGTAAATAAAAACAATATCCATAATTAACTAAAATGAAAAAGGAAATGGTCATATCATTGCAATTTAATTAAAAAAGGAAAACATTCTACATCATAAATAATAAAGGCATATTATAAACAATATTAAAGATAAATTAAAAAAGGAACGGAAATTAAAAATGAAACGGAAATATTTCAATAATAATATTCTACATCATCAATTAAAAATGGAACGAAAATTAGGTAAATATTACTACGTAATTCTTTTCATTTTTCCTAGATAAGGTTGCCTGATATTAATTTACACATAACAATCGGCACTAATAATTAAAAAAAAATTAAAAAAAATAGAAGAATTGCCGGAGACGTCTGTTTTTTTTTTTTAAATTTTATTATTATTATTATTATTTAATTATTTTAATTAAAATTATTTAAAAAGTTTATTTTAAAATTAGTAACCACCATGTCATCACAATTGTAGGTAAACAGGTCAATTTGGATTCTTTTTTTTTTTTTTTTGAAAACATGTCAATTTGTACTTAATTGCATGAGATTATATAGTTCAGGAATCCAATTGCATTCTTTTTGAGTTCGATGGCCTAATTGCAGTTTTGTGTGTAGTTCAGTGGTTTATTTGACCATTATTCCAAGAAAAATGATATTACTAATGGTTTATTTGACCATTATTCCAAGAAAAATGATATTACTAATTGTTTATTTGACCATTATTCCAAGAAAAATGATATTACTAATTGATTTTTTGACCATTATTCCAAGAAAAATGATATTACTAATTGATTTCAAATATAAAAAGATCGTAATCTATATTCTATACTATATATAAAAGTAAAATCCTCCTATTTCATTCCCCGCCTAAACTTTTGTAGTCAATTAATGAAATATTTTATTGGTCAAATAATTAATAAAGCTTATTTGTTAAGAAAATGTAAAATAGAAATTAACTAATATCTATAAATTGATAATATGTATACTCACGTATCAACACTATTAATAAAAGTAAAATCATTTATCGGGAAAAGAAAAGGATATTACTAATTGACTGAAAATTATTTAAAAACTTTAATAGTTAATTATACTTTCCTTTTGAAAACTCTAAGTTATTTAAACTTTAAAAAAATTAATTGAACATGGGTTGTTAGATTTTTATAATAATCAAAATTAATTCATTCAAATATGGAGGAGGAAGATAAAACTAAATGCAATATGGGGAAAATGAATATTCTTAAAGTATAAAAGTATAATTACACATATATTAGTGTAATTGACTAATAATAATTGCCTAATAATTATTATGATAATTAAGTTAAGCATTGGTCGTTGAATTTATTTTTATAATAATTACAATTAATTTATTTCTCATTTTCTCATATTTATTTTAGTAATAATATAATTATATAAGTCATAATATAATTATATAAGTCATATTACTTATAGATCTTTTTAAGATAATTTTAGACAAACAAGTCATATATTATTCAATTAATTGAGTAATATTTTTGTACTAATCTTATAATCAAATAAATGTACACGTTCAATATTAGAATTTTTTATAATTTCATCTTTATTTTTATTATCTCAATATATAATAAAAAAAATTTATCCACGCCTGGGTAATTGGACAATTATTTGTTCTAATTCAAAGGAAAACATCAGAAAACATAATCGATCAAATCAATTTCATCAATTGCGCTATATAATATTCGATGTTATAATATATATAATTGTATATTGATCCAAATATTCTTTAAATATTATAACAAATCCATTCCGTGCAACGCACGGGCGAAAATACTAGTTGAGGATAATACAAATAGTGCAGTGCAATAACCTACCCTCTCTCGTTTATATTAAGTCATCTAATCGTATTTAATTACCGTAATAAAATGAGTTAAAGTTTCAAATGATGTTAAATCTACAACTTAACAATTAGGAAAATAGCAATTAAGCACCTTAATTTAGAATGTTTAAAATGAATTACTGAACTTGATGGAAATTTGAAACTACATGTTTCAAATTCGGTTGCATGCTTGGCAAATCGTGTGAAAAGTGTGTTTCCTTAACCTTAATTTGATCTTTAAGGGTTTTTACTTCCTTTGTATATTTCTTGAGTTATATGGCACATGGTTAACACCCTTGTTAGATAATATGAGAGATCTCACCCTCTCCATTTTCTTGCATATTCATTCTTGATTGGTTGAGTTATCTTTGGGGTATCTTTGGAACTTAAGTTATCTTGAAATGATTGAAAACTTGTTTGAGGACAAGCAAGAGTTAAAGTGTGGAAACTTGTGATCGGTGCCAAAGACACCTTCATTTAAGGGTCTTTACGGGGTTACTCTATGCTCAAATGCTATTCTTTGTGGTTAATTTATGGTTGTAATTGCTTAGATGTGCTAACATGTTGCAATGCTCTATCATATCTTGCACTTTAGTGGTTTTGAAAAGTTTTGAGCTATGGAAAGACATATGAACTTGACCGGGAGCAACCAAGGAAGAATCACATAGATGGAGCCTGTCAACGAAGGGTCCACGATCGTGGATGAAAAACAGAAGGTTCCACGACATGATCCACGATCGTGGATGGGAATGTGGCTGAATAAGTAGCGCTATCCACGAGAGATTCATGCTCGTGGACAGGGTCGTGGATAAGGCTTAGCGCGAAATTTGAAGGAAGTGCATTGGAGGGAAAGCTATATAAATTAGATTTAGGATTCATTTTAGGGGGAGCTGAGTTTTAGTTTCAATTGGTGTATTTTGGAGATTGCAATTGAAGACTCAAGTTTGATAATCATCTCATACTTCATTTACACTCCATTTCCATAGGTGCTAGATTTGATCTTTTACAATTGCTATTTAATTTCATCATGAATTGTAGTTAGAATCCCTAGGAGTTATTGGATTTGATGATCTAGGGTGATGATGACGGTTTTTCCACATCATATCCATCAAGTATCAATCACAGTATAGGGTTTAGATATCGTTCCACTAGAGATGACTCTTGTAATGTTAGGAATTGATGCTAAGTGGAGCTAAGCACAAACTAAAACTACTCTTTTAGAAGCTAGGCCTATCATTAATGAGTTTGGTTGATATGATTTAGCAAATAAAAAATTAGACAAGTAAAACAAAGGATTGGAACTTGGTCGATTCAAGCTAAGATGCCAATAATTCTACTAAGGATTAGGAGATTAACACAAGGCATGCATAGGGTAAGTGAGATGCACAAAAGTGTCCAAATACAACTCTCGTAAATATTTGGACTTCCAACCTTGATCACCTTGAACTCCACTCTCATGGCAATTCAACTCAAAGTTGGCCAAACAAGAACACAAAGCATAAATTCTTCGTAACACCCAAAATACTCTCGTATTGGGCATCAAGTGTGTAAATGTGTGGCTAGTGTATAAGCTCTACTCTCGTAGCAACAAACACACTCCAAACAAAGCATATAATTGAGATCTAACAATCATACACAAATTTCATATCAAACCCATTTCATACAACAACCCTAGAACACCCAAATAATCCCCTTTATGCAATACAACTAATATAGACATCAATAGCAATAAATCAAACCAAATCCTAGTCATAAATCACTTAGCTACTCATAATATAACAATAGATACACAATATTAAAAGAGTAATTGAAAGCTTAAATGGAAATCAAAGGAAAGAGGAGAATAAGAAAACTTCTCTATTTAAGCTTTGGAATCCAAGATTGCAAGGTGTCTTGAGCTTGAAAATGGAAAGGAATAACAAATCTACACTAATCTAAGCTATCCTAAAGCTAAACCTAACTAAAAATTGAAGGTGAAATGAAAGATGTGTTTTTGGGTGGAAGAAATTCCCTTTTAAAGGGTAAAAACGGGGCTGTTAAATGTTGTAGAGGCTGGCTACGGGTGTGGCCACGCCCGTGACCAAAAATGAAGGTCTTACTGCCCAGTAGCCACGGGCGTGGCCAAACCCGTAGCCAGCAGGCAGTGAGCACTTTGCGCACATTATTCATCCTCTAGGCTATGTTTCACCTCTAAAATCTTTGAATTACGGTTTGTGGTATTCATCAAAGTTGTAGCTCTTCAAATTAGCTTTCCAATGACATATAGATCACTTGATTTTGACAATCGTACGCAGAGATATGGCAAAAAAAACCGAGCAGTGGACGAATTGTGCGAGAATTTCAACTTCTTGCTCTTTTACTCCAATTTTGCCTTTGTTTGTCCAAATGACCAAGACCATTGAAAACACCACAATTTGGCTCTCTAAGAAGTGTTTCCCCCCATCTTCATTGCCTCTCATTGGTTCCCATTGACTCTACATGCATCCAAAATGCTACAAAAATCATTCAATTCATCTAAATCACCAAGAATTACACCTAAACGCTGTAAGAATATAATAGAGGTGGAAAACTGATGATTCTATTCATATATCACAACCCTTTATATATAGGAAGAAGGTGATAACAACTAGCTATCTATATGCAAACTAACAGAGAATACTAAGAGAGCCTAAGGATTTAAAATACAAGAAGAATAAACAATATTAATTAGTAATAATAATAAACAATATTAATAGTAATAATCCTATTCCTTAATAAACGCACAAATGAATCAAATGAGGAACATTTTAGGCAAAATTATAACAAATGACAAGGAAAATAAGCTTAAATGAAATGTGAAAATATGAACATTTTGACACTTATCATAGGGATTATGCATGCTTGATCTTCCATTGTTGATTAGATGAGATTCTTGCAAGTTGTGCCTAATTGCTTTTGTGAGGATGATGTTGAGTTATTGATTCTTGCTCATTGCCGGCTGGGATGAGTGAGGAGTGTGAGAGAGCGGTAGTGACAAGAAATTGTGCTTCCACGTAGTCTTACTCATTCACACTCCCGCCCTACAATCCGAGAGGGCTAGGTCGGGAAAGAGTGGTAGACCAAGTGTTGATAAAATACCCTAGTCGAATGAGGACCTAGGAGTCCAAGTTCTATGCAACTTGGTGATGGTGCTTTTGCCTCCCTTAAGTTAGTCATAAATTGCATCATATCAAATTCGATCCAACTCCCCGTCTTAATTCCTTGGTTGTTATTTTACTTCAATACTCTTTACTTTTGCACTCAATGATTTCCCAAACGCTCTTTATTGTCTTGCTTAGCTCTTAGTAACTCTTGGTAACACACCCTTACGAATGTCATGCACTCTACTTAGCTCCAATTTGTCATCTTTTGAGAACGACATCCAAGGCTCATACTTTCCATCCACTGCTAACTACATATTGTCAAAATGGTGCCATTGCTGGGGATGATAAACGGTGATTGAGTTGAGTGTTTTAGCTTTGACATTTAGGAGTGCATTGACAATACTTCTTGGATTGCACTTTACTTTTTCTTGTTCCTTTTTCTTGTTCTTGTACATATTGTTACATTTGGTTACTTGATTGGAAAGTGGGCATACTTGTTCTTTGCACCATCTTTTGGCTCACTTGCAACTAACTTTAGTTGCAAAACACTTGTTCGGTGAAGCTTTGTGTGGGAAATCTTTGTAAAATGCACCAAGGAAGTTCACCAATGTATGGGAATGCACATCCTCATGGGTATCCACCCCATGGAGGAGAGTCGTGGCTAAATATTCCATCTTACACATGTGGACAGCACCCCCATTACCCTCCCTTACACATGGTTACCCTTCACCCCCATATCACTACCCACCATCCTCATATCATTATCCACCTCCATATGTATACCATACCTGTGAACCATACCCATATTCCACTTCTTATTGAATAGCCACTACCCACATTCATATGCATACCCACCCTCACCTTATCAACATGAAAGAAGAGATGTTTCATACCCCTATAAAACACCACTCCCACTCAATGTTACCACAATGAAAACCCTTGTGAAGAACCATCTCATGGTAATCCCCCATCACCCAATTTGAATGAAGAGATTGAATTCCTAAAAAGGAAGGTGCAAGCATTTATAGATATGGCTAAGGAGGACACGGCTAACCTCAAGGCTGAGTTCAAAAAGGAGATTGATGAATATCTTGTTGACCTTCGAAATGAAACCATACAACCTTTGAGGGAATCGGAAAACGCTGTGGCATTGACGATGTATTTTAAGAAAACCATGAGCTATATCCAAGATAGCCCGTGTCTATTCATCATACAGTCGTGGCTATTAACAAACAACCATGGTTGTCTAATTAACAAACAAGAGTTAATACCCATTTTGGTCCTCCAACTATAGCGTAATACTTGATTTAGTCCTAAACTATTAAAAGTACCTAATTTTATCCTCTAACTTTTAAAGCGGTACCCAAATTGGTCCTCTGTTACAATTACCATCTATCTGCCGTTATTTTGAGGGGCAAAAACATTCTTTTATTAGAGCACACCTCCTGCTCAATTCTTCAACAACTTCTTCAACGGCCTTGATGAAAGACCTCAAATTGGTTTGCTGAAAGACCTCAACAGATTTCTCAAATTGGTTACCTGAGAAAAATCCAAGTAAGTCTCATTCGGTAATTTCAACAAACAGGTAATAGGCAACCCCAAATGCCTAAGCAAATAACATCATTTAAAGGTCAGCAACTCATAAATCAACCAAAGCTCTAAAGAAAATTGAAAGATTGGAGGCCTACCCCATGATAAGAGTGTCAAAAGTCTCGCTTTGTTCAAATCGAAATATTCTTCACTTCGCACTAAACTTTGTTGCAGCTTCAATGCATTAATATCAGTTCAAAAAAAACTCCCCTCGTCATTGTTCACCGTCGCCAACACGGCATTCTTCTGCGTGACCTGCGACTCCAAGATACACGCAGCCAACAAGCTCGCGTCGCGCGAAGCTCGGGTCCTAGTCTCTACGAGGTCTGCGAGCTTCACTTGCAAGGTCGACACTGCCGCCCTCTGTGTCACTTGCGATCATGACTTCCACTCCGCCATCCAGCTCGCCCTCCGCCACGAGCGCCTCCCGGTGGTGCCCTTCTACAAACTGCCACCGACGCCAAATACCACGGCTCTGCGATCTGAATCAAAGATCCGGAATAGGGACGGCCCGTCGTTTTTGCGATCTGAATAGAAGATCCGAAACGGAGACATGATAAACAGGTTTGGAGCAAATAAAATGACTTATTTGCCCTCAAAATAGCGGTGAATAGATGGAAATTGTAATGGAGGACCTAATTGGGTGTGATTTTAAAAGTTAGAGAACTAAATTAGGTATTTTTAATAGTTTGGGACTAAATTAAGTATTACACTATAGTCGGAGAACTAAAATTGGTATTAACTCTAACAAACAATAACAATTATTGTCAATGTCCATATCTAAATACCCACCTTAGAAGTCTAAATCTAGACCTTAGTGACAAAGGCCTGTGGACGACTTTGCAATAGAGGTTGTCAAGTTGACGAAGGTTGTTGTTGTCACCTTCGTCCAAATCTAAACAAAAAAATCCTTTATTTTTTTTTTAAGAGATAACCATAATGCCATTTGTCAATATCTTAGAAGATATAAAAGAATTATACATTTAGATATCTCATAAGCATAAAACAACCACATGTTTACCAATTCATCGGTAACATGTTGAATAACAATAAAACTCAATTGTACTTTTTAACCAGTTTAAGAAATTATACGAAATTTTTTTAATAAAAGTGTTCGATTACACTATTTTGTCCCTTAGCAGACTTATTTAACCCGTTTTTCATAAATTCATCAATAAAATGATTAAATTAAACATTTACCAAAGTCGTTTATTATAAGATTTTTTCTGATATTCTTTATGGAATTAAATTATAAATCTATCTAAATTACATAGCTCGAGTCACTATTAAATATTATGATCTCAGTATTCAAGTAGCGTCTAAGAGAGGAGTACAAGATTTTCCCAAATGCCACAACAATACAATGGTGAAAAATGACCAAAGTACTGAAATATCAACTTTCAAGAAAATAATTGAATAAAAATCTGGGATCCTCAAGATGAAGGAAGATTGCATACTAATAATCTCTTCCTTGTGGGTATTATTATCCTCTACCAAAGGCCTGTCACATTCTAGCAATCCCTTATTGAAGCAGTAAATTGAAAAACTTAAAAGGGGCAAAAACTGAGAAACTAAAAGTATAGGAGCATCAAGCACCCCAAGATTGGTTGGAGAGAACAAAATTTTGAGTTTGAGAAAGGAAAGCATGATAGATCAGTCTTCTCTGGCTATCCACTCCACATCCTTTCCTTCAATCTCATCAATACCCATACTGCATACAATTTTCCAAAAGAGAGAAAATTTAGTTTAGAACATTGATTACAATTTACAAAGCATTAACATATGGATTAATAAATGCAGAACATTTCTTGAACCCTTTTGCTATAGATAAACATTAACAATTAACAATCATAATTAGATGTGACGATTTGGATGGCCGTTTGGCTTTTAGCCAATTTGGTGGAACACTTTCATGCTACAGGTCAAAGGTTGAATTTTAATGCTCTCATAAAACGGGATAAAAATAGATTAAAAAAAGAAGCAGGCCAAAATAAGTAGTTTTCACTAACCTAGTACAACTTTTAATTAATTTGAACAAATAGAGAAACTATCAAATTTTATCTTCTTGCCATTCTGACCAACCCACAAACTGACAATTTGCTGCTTATAATCATAACCAAAATACTATAATCAACATCAGATGGAGGCTATTAAGGAGTACCTAGGCAGGTTTTCAGCTAGTTCAGGTTTGAAAGTTACTTTGTAGAATTCCCAGATCTTTTGTTTGCATAACACCGGAGCAGGGGCCAGTGAAACAGTTGAAAGGTGACACTGAAAGGATCCCTGTGACACCCCAAAGGGGCTCAAGCTAAGGAGTGACATTATCTTGGTATGACTATGTGGGATGCTGAGCTGGTTTAATAATCTGGAACATGTTCCCTGGTATATTGGCTGAAAACCAACTGCTCTAGGGAGCAGGGAAGAATTCCTTGGCAATATAAGTTTGTGTCCATGTTTTGGTAGATATGGCAGGCAATAAGTAATTGGATCTTTAATGATGTTATGTTAGCGCCTTTGCCATTGACTAGGAGAGAAGATGATCATGTTCAAGAAGCAAGTGCAATTCTTTTAGAAAGGGATGTGGTGAAAGAAGTGGTTCCGAGGTGGGTTAGATGGGCTCTTCCATTGTGAGGCAAGTTGAAATTGAACATCGATGAAACTAGGAAGAGAGAAAGTAGATTGAGGGAATCAGGTCATTGGCTTTGTAGTAAAATAGGCCAAACAGATGGTTTTACCACGGAGTTATGGGGGCTAAGGGCTGGCTTAAGCTGGTCAAAGAGAAGGGGCTCAGTAGCTGTGAAAGCTATACAGCCATACGGGAGCATGGAGAACCAGGAGAAGGGGCTTTCCAGTTTCTACTCGATTACTTAGAGTGTAGGAAGCTGATTAGTGAAGAGAAAATAAATGGAATAACTCCCACACTTGGAAACAAATGTGGGAATCACCTAATTAATATGGGGCAAACTAGAAAATGGAGAAAAGTAGTCTTAGATTGAGATCCCAGTTCAGTGTGTGACTGTGTGTAATTCCTAATTAGCATAACCACATCACTAATTATAACCCTTGCACCACCCCGTCAGTGGGATGTGGGGTGGTGGTTGAGGTGGGCCATGCCCCCTTTCAATAGTTATATTGGATGGGTCTCTGCCACACCAAAGGACCAACACCAGCAAGACCCAGATTCTTTATTTATAATGTTCACAAAAGACGATGCTGATGGGACTCCTGCAGGCTAACCCCTTGTTGCATCGTTTTCAGCCAGGAAACTAAGAACTCACCAAAATAAATTTTAAAAATCTATTTCCATTTGTTTAATCCTCAAGTGCTAATGATTAACAAATAAATAATAAATAAAGGAAAAGAAAGAATTGCAATGCTGAGGAAAGAAAATTTAATAGTCTGACAGGAAAAAATATTATAACACAGTAGACATTAAAATAAATCCACCTAGTGAAAGAAAGCCTGGGATCGGAACAAAAAACATCTCTATTTTTTAAAATACTTTTCATTAAAGTGAAACAAACAAAAAAGAAGGGAGAAATGCTTACCATGGCAAGGCAGGATTTTGGAAGTAATCTTCAGAGTAGTGATCATTCAAGCGTTGCTGCAAACAGCTTTCATTTGCATTCAGCCAGGCTGGGAATTCCATGACTTCATCAAATGGATAGCACCCATAATCTTCAACATTTTTCTCTTCGTCAGGGCCAACTTCCGTGGTTTTCAGGAACTTGAACCACCAAGCTGAAGTGGCCAAATTCAAGGTGTCATTCAACTCCATTTGATGCTGCTCCCCTATTGACCTGATCTCTGCCATTTCCTTGTCATCGAGAGTGGGATGCAACCCGGAATTTACCATCTCAGCTTCCTCCATTGGATGCACTTCTTGCGATGATCCCATGTGATGGATGTCCTCACTGGGAGCAGATATATGTGCGCAAGAACTTGAAGATGAAGATGATGAAGATGAAGAAGAAGAAGAATAAATTGATGGATTGCTACTGCAAAAATAAGGTGTAGCATCCAAATTGTTGAAATCTTGGAAATTGAGATTCAAGCCTAAGGGTTGGCTTGGAAGTGGGAAATTGAGGTTCTCTTGGATAAGTGATGGAGTAACAGATACATTGGGATAAGAATACTGATGCAGGGGATGAGAGGAGAAGGGCAAGTGGGAGTAGTTGTCCATGCAACTTGGAAAATCCTTGGCAGTGACATTGGAATCATTATTTCTTGAATTCCCCCCAGAATTGAGCTTCAGTTCTTGTTCTAATGATGATTGTGGTGAGGGCTGCAATGGCTGTTTCTCTGTTTGCGATTGTTGTTGTTGCTGCTGCTGCTGCTGTTGCTTCATAGCTGCTCTATGAAACTTCAGAGCAGTCACAATTTCTCGTCGAGCCTCAGCCATATTTAGAAGCCTCTCCTGATAAGGTCTGCTAGTATGAAGTCTTTTCCGGGCTTGTTTTTTACGTTGGGGTGGTTGGCATGGTGATGGCTGTGGCTGTGGCTGCAACAATTGTCCCGGGCTAGTAAAACCTTCTCCAGGCAAATCATGGTCTGTAGAATTCAAGGGATCTTTAGCTCTTGAAGAAGTCAGCTGTTTCACAAGGCTCCTAATATAGGCACCAGAAAGCGGAGGCTCTTCTGTTAGTTTGTCAAGCTTTTCTATTTCCAAACCTGCTTTATTTCCTTGCTTTGAACATCTTCCCCTCATCTTTTTTCCTCACTTTTTGATGAAAATTTGGTTTATTTTAGGTGGGAATGAAAGATGGTTTTGGAAACCTCTGTAATTCACTTTCTGAGACCCAAAGTACAATATGCAGATAGAGGCAGAGGTTGGGAAGGACCTGTGGCTATTATAAATAGGCTGGCATAAGTCTAGGGTTTTCAGTTCTTTGGAGTTTTCCCCATTTAGAAAAATCATTAGGTTGTTCATTTTTTAGCCTTAAATGGGCATTTAAGAAGAAGTGCCGTAGCTGTTTTAGCCTTCTCTGGCAATCCAATTTGCAATTTTTGTTTCTTCCCTTTATTTAGTCAAGGTCAATTGGTCAAATATATTACGCCAACATTGATTAAAACTATCAGGTCGACTCAACTCAATTAAGTCTTAATGTTAATCTAAACAAATACAAATGTTATTTCTCCAGTTTGGGTAATTTTTAAACCCCGATATAGTTGTACCATGGTACTACCACTTCTTACATAAATGCATATCGTCAACCGGGATAAACCTCAACCATTTACCCAAGTTAAGGAGCAAGAAGACCTTAATGCTCAAGTTCACAACACTTTTTGAAGCATAAGTTCATTACCCTCTATGTGAGAAACCTATGTACACAATGTAATTCTGCAAAATTATTTGATCTCATCTTCCTTGAGAGACTGGTAAAAGTGAGATCAATTACACATCATCTATGCAAAACACGAAAAATTCCTAAATCCCCAAAGTTTCCTGAGAACCTGCAAACCTGCAGAATTTTTAATTTTTTTTCTGGTCTAATTCACAACTAACTACACCCTTTACGAGTTTAAGGAGTCCTAATGTTACATGTGCCTTGCAGATTTAACCATGACAGTTTGAATTGTTCAATATATTATATAAAAATAAATACTTAAGAAGGATCCCAATCCTACAGAACAGCAATCTCCATCTTCTACTAATTACAGAGTAATTACTAAGGCGCCACTCTAAGCATAGGACTTTTTTTATAGTTTATTCAAGGTTTTTTGTTCAAAGACTATGGTTTGTAATATAGGACCAGCCTATAAAGATGTCAGAGGAAGGCTACAGAAACTGACAGTGGAATCTACATTAGTGTTATAGCCTACTTTATATATAAACAAATTGTGAAAATAAAATGGCTAAGCATACAAACTCGTAACCACAAGGTCACGGGTTCGAATCTCAGCCTTCTTGGTTTGAGCCGGTCCTATGGGCAATCTAAGCTGGTTTACCTCCTTGTCGTTTGCCAACTAGGGTCACAATTCGGGGTTTACCCAGTAGACACCCTCGGGTAGTGGCTAGGAGTTCCCAAAAAAGAAAATTGTGAAAATAAAATTAACTTCCATGCTTTTCAAATGATTGAAGATTATTAGTCTTTTTTTTGGAGCAGAGAACTTGGACATTTTGTAAAATCATTGCACATTTGCACAGCCTGTAAAAGACAGAAATGCTCCATACCTTCCTTTCTATAGTGTCACTTTTCCTTCCTTTATTGCTGTTGTCTTCCCAAATGGAGGCGGTTTAATTTCCAACACTAGTTGGCCCGCAAACGGCATGGCTCCTGAACCTTTTACAACAATCCTGTACAAGCAAATGAAAGCGGATTGTTATGGTTTTAACTTTTAACATCAAGACAGTAGTAAAATGCAGAAGTTGTGGTATTCACGAACGCCCTACCCTAAAAGTTGGGGGAGGAAAGAAAGAACTAAATCCCGCCCATTTCAGATGTGTGTGTGGCTGAGACAAACTACATAACGCCTTCCTCTTCTCAAGAACTCAAAGCACTGCAAAGTGTTAGTATGTTTCTTCTCTGGATATAAGCTTAATATTTTAATTAGAAGAAAGTTGAAACTGGAAAAGTGTGGATCAGCTTCAGTAGAGCACAAATATTTAATAGTATTTCAACTTACTACCTGGCAGTAATTGCTTGTCCAGAATTACTAACACTTGTTTTTTTTACAAATTGACGCATAGCAATGTTGTGTACATGGGGAACAAACAAAGTAATTTGTCCCAGAACCAAATATTGAAAATGTGTAAACAATTGATATGCCTATCTGGAGTAGTTAGGATAGAAACATCCAGACACACACGTATGCACTTCAATAATGTATTCCGAATATAACATGTTGTTTAAAAGACTATAACACATCAAATATTATTAATCAGGTGTGATTATGCAAGTTCATATTTAGGTCAGTTAAGTATGCTTCAACAAGATGTTCACTAAAACATTTATCAATAATAATGATGAAGTTGGAAGCAACAAAAAAGAAAAAATTGTAGTTTTCTGCTCTAAATAATGTAAGGATGACTATGAAGGCCATTGCTATCTAGACCATATCTGACATGAAAATGTAAAATGAAGAGGAGGCACAGCCAAAAAGCTATTAAAAATCCAACCGTTGACATAAGGTGCGTAGGTAAAAGATGTCAGGCAACTAATTTTAGCCAATTGCATTAACTATATGATGGATATTTAGTGAAAGAAAATAGTGTCCCCCTTCTTGCAAAATGTAAAATCAGCAACAATTTTGTTTGTTCCCATATGTAAATCCCTTGTGGTGAAATCAAGAAAAAGGATTCATTGTTTATCAATACAATCCAAGAGTAATCATAATCCAAGATTGGGCCAAGGTCACTCAACTAGGCTATAATGCACATGAGCCAAACCACACTAAAATACTGAATCCAATTAATTAACTAGTTTAACCCATGGCCTTATAAACCCATATATTCTCTCTTATATTTTCAATGTAGGACTCTTAACAAAATCCAACCATCCGGAAATGCACAAATAGAACTATTGATTTCCATCATAATCAGACATGGGAGTCTCATACAAAAACTTGTAAAATACAAATCATGTTTCTATACTCATAATTTGCCAGTAAGGGTTGATAACAATCCTATCCAATCCAATCATAAATGTTTTTGTGGTAGAGCTCTGCCTTGTGGTATAGATGGCAGAGCACTTAACTACAAACAAATGAAGATGTTGTACCCATTGTCCCATTTCATAAAGCTTATTTAATCCAATTATTGAGAATGTAAACTAAATCATCTACAGAACTGCTCAAATTTTGGAATAACCAACGATTATGAATTATGTTCAATCATTATTATCAGGTACACCATCCCATAGACCTTGTAATAAGGCTACATAAGTTGCAACTTTGTCATTCTAATTGATTATTCAAAATCTATATTCATAACCCATATATTACTAATAATAATAAGATTTGTGATCTGGAACAATTAGAGATCCAAAATCTAACTTTTGAGCAAAGGATACTCCAGATTTCAAAATTAATTCTGCAAACTCCATATCAATGGGAGCTTGTGAGTGAAGGGCATGGCCCCGTGTTTCAATTTCCAAACATAGAACCCATAAAAGTAGCAATTTTAGCTTCCCCTTTGAGTTTTCTCCTCCAATTATCAATTAGCTCAGCCCCAAAAAAGACAATAATGGTCACAAAATGTTTTTTTTATTAAAAACAAAGAAGGGGTGCCTGTGATGACAATTAAAGTCACCAAAACTTGCAGGAGTGAAGGATAAGAATGTGAATGCAAACACAGAGATAAACATGTAGAATAAAAAAAAAGGAATTGTTTAATGCCCAGAAAAAGATAAGAGAAATAATAGTAAAATAATGGAGGGGGGGAGGGGGGCGGAGAAAATCACCAATTTTGGATAACATGAAAAGGAAGAGAGGAGTTCTTGCAGATGAGGAAACCTGTTTCCACCAATCCGCTTGTCTTGCGCACAGAGACTTGCATGCTTGCCGCAGAAATGCAAAAATCACTGCAACTTGCAATACCCTTCAATGACGAATAGCTTTCTTCCACCCAATTCCCTCCTCCTTTTTCTCTCTCTTCCCTTCTTCTCTTTGGATTCCTTTCACACCAAGATATCTATGAAATTTCTTTCTTTAACTCCATCCACTCCAATTCTTTTTTGTGAAAAATTATTGGAATTTACCAAAAGCTAGTCGTAAGGTGGAAGCCCAAATTTTTTTATTTTCTTTTTTTAGTAATATTGATTTGTTATAATATAGTATATGTTCATACATTCATACTTTCTCAATCTACTGAAGCACACAAAGTCATTTAAGAAGTCATGCCGCTTGACTACAAGGTTTTAGCCGCAAAGTTTATAATTGAGTCTCTTTTGTTGAAAAAAAAAAATCCCTCCTAGAGTGTAGTATAGTGTATCCTGTATTACTTGCTCTAGGAAAATTTTCATAATGCTTTATACCCAATGTCAATGATCAAACCTTGACGTTTGATTAAGGATGAATGAGTCAATTCCACCTAGTTAAACTCGGCCTTTAGGTTATACTAGTTATATCATAACAATATTAAATTATTATTTTAATTCTACTACAAGTTTCATTTGACAATATATATTATTGCATAAGTTCTATTTTTTAGTTTCATTATCCACGCACAATAGTGTTGACGGTAAAAATGGTTACTGAATAATATTGATAAGTAAGTCATCATAGTTGAGTACAAGAGTTTCTATGTCAGAAAATCAGGAGCCACTTTACTTGCTTAATGGACTCGACTTTTATACTGAAGAATAGTAATGGCCACAATAATGGACACCAACTGCCTCCTAATAAGTGCAACGGCTCCCTCCATAAGTGTCCGGCTCTTCAATAATTCGTGTGCGCTCCTTCGTAACGGTTGTTTGATGAGGCGGACCCTAAGCACCCGTTACCTCTTCTTAAGCGACGCCTGCTGCTTTAATGAGTTGTTACCGGGTCGGATCTAGTACCTTGCCCAGTTATCTTGTCACCAGCTCCCCTACTCCAAGTTGAGAGCGTAGCAAAGTCAACTAGGGAGTAATAATAGTACAAATTTGTCACTTATCGAATATCATATGCTACAAGCATAGAGAAACGAGAAAAATAAGATTTTTTTAATATAAAAATTATTTATTTTTTGAAACCCTAGCCCGACGTGGCCAAGGCACCGCCTCAGCCAAACTTGGCTGAGGTGGCCTCGACCAATTGTAGCCAAGGCACGGCTTCGACCAAACGTGACCGAGGCACTGCCTTGGCCCAGTTTTTTTTTTTTTTTTTTTTTTTTGTGCAATTTGACCTTGGTATTTATATGTGACGGTAAAAATGGTTACCGGATAATTATACTTCAGGTTCATTTGACAATAATGTTATTGTATGGACTCTGACATTTGGTTTCATTTTGGGATAAAGTACAAATAAGCTATTGAACTATTTGGGAAACAACAATTAAGCCACCAAACTCAAATAACCTCCAAATAAGCCACTAAAACCGGATGAAAAGAGCAATTAACATTTTAACAAGTTAACTCCAGATTTTTGCTAACTAGATTGCCAACTGTTTATTTTATTTTATTTTATTTATTATTATTATTATTATTATTATTATTATTATTATTATTATTATTATTATTCACCTGGATTATTTGTAATGCGGCATTAAATACTCCGAGTCAGCGTGTTTCGGCATGGGCAGCACTGCGTAGAGCTTGTTTCCGCAAGGAGCCATGAGAAGGAAGACGATTTCTCCAGGTTGAAAATCAGTTATTTCTATTCGAAACACACACACACACACACACACACATATGGTCCGTTTGAGCTTTGAACTAGTGTTATCATGTGAACCTATGAACCCCTACGCGTGCAGTGGTACAGTGGTGCAATGGTACAGGTGCATCAATGCAGTGCTGCAGTGCTGCACAATGGTACATAGGTTCATATGATAGCATTGGTTCACATTTGAAACTATATATATATATATAATTGGGTGTCTCCCGTATGGTTAAATCTGAGTCATTGATCTTACTTAAATCAACGTTCAAGATTACCAAAATTAAAATAAAATAAAAAACGCAGTGGTAATTTGGTAATTTTTCATATGGGGCAAACTTAAGGTGCGTAGGTCTTGTGCTTAAGGTGCGGTGTATTCCTTCTTTAGGTGTGTGATGTGTTGTGCTTTAGGTGCGTGCAGTTGAGAACTTAAGGTTCGTAAGTTTTGTGCTTGGTGCGTAAGGTTTGTGTCTAAGGTGCGTAGGCTTTGTGCTTAAGGTGTGTCGTGGTCCTTCTTTAGATGCGTGGTGTTTGTGTTTTAGGTGCGTGCAGTTAGGAACTTAATGTGCGTAAGTTTTGTGTTTAAGGTGCGTATGTTTTGTGCTTAAGGTGCATGATTTCCTTCTTAAAGTGTGTGGTTTCTGTGCTTAATGTGCTTGGAAATCATTAGGAAAACCTAAGACTTGGGATGAAACCAAATTTCTTTCAAAACTTAATATCCAGTTAATATTGAGGGTATGTTGCATTCCTTTGGGAGTGTTGTATTCCCTACGAAAAGTAAGATAACATGAACCAAGCATGGAGATGTGACCTTCCAAGACTCACATAATCGTATTCCATTGGTTATGTTGTATAATTTGAACCAAATACCCCATATAGAATTGTGATAGTTTTGACCTTTTAATTTTAACAAATATTGATAATTTTTCAATTTATTTGGAAAAGTAAATTCCAAGAAAGGAAAAAGTAAGTCTAATATGGAAAAATCTTAATAGAAAATGAAGATTCAAGTCATGTGTAGCACACTTTTCAGAAAATTGATCTGCTACCTCTTGATGGTGCTAGAAGCATTGTAGCATCGATTTTCTACGATAAAATTGATTATAACACTATATTTGAGAGAGATTGGAAGAAAGTTTCTTAAAGTTGGGAGAGTATGCGAGTGAAAAAAAAATAATTCAAATCATAATCTTATTTTCGAACGGCATTCGTTGGTAGCAGCTATAAGGCTTAATTTGGGATTTAATTTCCGTCCCTGCCCCCTCCCACCATCCCTCTACATTCAAGAGTGAGCTTCTATGATGTATAATTCAAACTTCTCAAAGTGTGGAATTTTATATATACTAGTGCTGATCCACATCCATTTTTAATGTGGGACAAAAGTTTCTTCCAAATCTTATCAACTCAAATATTTACACTTTGATAATTAATTTCTCATTTACTTATTATTCATTTTGATAGTATAATATATCAAATTAAATCTCTCACGTAGGATAACCAGAATCCACTTTAACATGACCTACACCAGAAGTTGACCGCACTGAAAATTATACCACAAAATGGTCATTTTAAATGTCAGTTTTAACTAATTTTTCCAAGATAAAATGGAAAAATTCTTTTCCTTCCAAAATTGTCTATTTTCATCATTAGAAATTGTAATATATATATATTTTTTGAAATCATGTTGGTCACAAAAGAAGTGAAAGACTAGGGGGGAATAGACTTTTTGAAGTTTAAAATTGGATTTTCAAAGACTAAGAGTGTCCTCTCAAAAGAAAAGTTGTTTCTATGTCTGACTGTAAGGAATGGTTTACCATTTCATTGATCGTTGATGTAAACGTTTTATGTTATGAATTAATGGAATAGCTACTTTTTACCTTAAAAAGAGTGTCCTTTCAAAAAAAAAAAAAACTAAGAGCGTGATCAGCTTGAGGCTGATTGTGCACTGCGAAATGTTTTAATTTATGTAGCATTGTTTTAAGGCGTAAGTATTTTGAAAGTGCAAATTAAACTGTGTGATCAACTGATTACATTCACAAATATAAAAAGTAAATGCGTAAATGTAAAGAGATAAAGTAAATGCGAGAGAGAATTTTAAGTGCTTTAGCAACTCCGCATGCATCCACTCATCTCTGTAAACTCCAATGAGCTAAGGTTTTCACTAAGTATTTTTTGCCCCAAAATACAAGGTGATTCAATCATATATAGATCATCCACTAATTAAGTACTGTGATTGTGGGTGATGTTCCTTCGACTTGGATATCCCCACCAAATCTTCAACACATGATCTTCGCTCCAATGATTGTCCACCAAGTCCCCTTGAGCATTATCTTCACCAAAACAATAGTACTGCAATAGAGGTTGTTTGTTATTCACAAATTGGTTATGGATAGGAAGCTTTAGAGTTTCTAGATATAGCTTCAATGCTCTTGTTTTCTTTTGTCAATTTTTAGCACGCAGTAATGACTTGTAATTTCTCATCTTTCTTCTCACCTCTATATCGTGCATATATATTTCCCTGAGCTTTAGAGTCCTCTATTTATAGGATAGAGGTGAGGGTATGTTGGTAAAACATCCTTGATTTGAATCTGCCTATTGCATCCCAATTTGCCAAAAACTCCATGATTGTGTAGTTGTACGTCATTGTCTTTTTGTCTAACAACTTTTTCTTTCTTCTCAAGGAAATATTAATTCTAAAAGGAACATGTTGTCTTTTTGTTTTACTTCATCCTTGGCTGAGAGATGTCCAAGTGTCTTCAAGATATATACTTCATTTGAAATCTTCTTTGTGAGTGAAAAACTAGGATGAAAAAGACTTGACTTCTTGATTCATCTGGTAGAATCTTCGCTAGTAGTCTGTTGGTAGTCTTCAGTTGATTGGTTGCTTCAAGGTCAGCTAATTTGGCATGCTCTCGCTGCTCTACTATGATATGTTGGTATGTCTTCAAGACTTCTTTTCTGTGATCCGCTACTAAGTCATCAAGACTTCTCTACTGGTTGCTCTACTTCAATTGGAATAACTTCACTTCTGCTAGTCTGCCTCTTGTCTTTCAGCTGGTCTGCCTTTTGTCTTTTAGCTCACTACAAGAAAAATGCTCATAGACAACAGTTAAAAACCGTTGTCTTTGAGGTAAAATTTCTGTTGTTGAACCCGGTGTTGTTGTAAATCCTGTAGAAAGTTCAAGAAAAAAGACAACGGTTAAAAAGCGTTGTCTATTGAGTATTGTTGAAGCCGGTGTTGTTAAAAGTCACGCACATAGACAACGATTTTTAACTGTTGTCTTTTATATTTAACCGTTGTCTAGTGAGTGTTGTTAAAATCGGTGTTGTTAAAAGTTACGCACATAGACAACTGTTTTCAACCGTTGTCTTTTCTATAAAAGACAACGATTAAAACCCGTTGTCTATTGAGTGTTGTTGAAACCGGTGTTGTTAAAAGTCACAGGCATAGACAATGGTTTTTAACCGTTGTCTATTATGTGTTGTTAAAACAACGATTTGTAACCGTTGTTTTTTATATATAAGACAATGGTTAAAAATCGTTGTCAATTGAGTGTTGTTGAAACCTATATTGTTGAAAATTACAAGCATAGACAACGATTTTTAACTGTTATCTTATATATCAAAGACAACGATTAAAAACCATTATTTTCGCATTCATAGACAACGGTTTTAAACTGTTATTTTTAATCTGTTTTGATTTTAAGCATAATATAATAATAAAAACAATTTATCCAAACACCATAAGTACCAAAGCATCAATTCATTAGTAAAAGTCATCTTCTACATGTAAAGTATTTCAAAATACACAAGAATTAATCATCTACTTCAAAATACAATGAACAATTCCAATAACTAAGTCTAAATGTTCACAAAGTTCTAATAAAATGCATACCTACTCTATATAAGTTGATACACAATCTGCCTATTTCAAACACACTAAATGTGGAGATCGGAACTGGAAAGCGTATTAAGCTTAATATTTACCGAGTAGTTGGAAGCAGCAGCTGCTCAATTATCATGAATACTGAGTTGCCTAGTAAGTTTTGAAAGAAGAGAAGATTGTTTCTGAAAGCTTTCCCTCCTGTGTATTACATCTTGGAGAAGCTCTTCAATCCTTGTTGAACTTTGGGCACTGCCATCCAACAAATAAATACAAATTAAACGTATACAAGGGATAAATAACTCACAGGTCTAAATTAGATCAGAGAAACCAAATCAATGCATACATAAAAGATAGGAAAGAGGTATAAGATCTTTTTGTTTCTTTTTAAAGAAATAATCTTCTGGAATTTGATTTTCACCTTGGAATGGGAAAAGATAACATTTTACTGTATTTTATTTCTGTTTTATGAAGCCAGATGAAAACCAAATGTCAAATATAATCTCTCTTTTTCTTGCTAATGGTGATGAGTGGTTGTTTTTGGGAAATTTGTTTTTACTACTATAATGGAGATCCTGAATACTATTAGACCAAACATGCATTTCCTTATTTCCTCAGAAAATACAATATTAATTATAAATAAAAGACATAAATTGTGTGATAGATCGATGTTTACCCATCTGAAATATGCATACATACAATATCAATAGTTTAGGCCATAGGACAAGATACTTGTGAAACACATAGTTATGATACTTAGGACAAGACGCAAATGAGGAAAGATGAGATTTTTTAACAAGTAAACAAACCAAATTACATGAAATTACCCTAGAATTTAAGAAAATAACCCAAAAGAATGATATATGCAAGATTTTTTTTCTTTCTTTCTTTCTTTCAAAAAATTAAAAAGAAAACGAAATTGGTGGACACCCATATACACCATTTTTTTTAATGAAAGAAATTAGCAAATAATCCATGGAAATGAAAGTGTTGGAACCCCAGAAGAAGTATGCAAGTATATGAATGGAACTTACAGAGTAGAAGGGAAATGTAGGAGGAAATATCAGCAGCACATATGCACAAAGACAAAAGTTTTAATAAATCGTTGTCTTTGAAGTGTTGTCTAATCAAGTGTGCTTAAAGACAACATACAAACGACAACAGTTAAATAAAAACATTGTCTTTTATAAAAAAAAAAAAAAAAATAATAATAATAATAATAATAATAATAAACGTGCAAAGACAACGGTTTTAAAAAACCGTTGTCGTTGTAGTGTTGTGTATTCAAGTGCACTTAAAGACAACACACCAACGACAATGATTAAATGAAATTGTTGTCTAAATAAAAAACGGGAACACAAAGATAACGATTTATTTTGTCTTTGAAGTGTTGTCTATTCAAGTGTGCTTAAAGACAACACAAAAACGACAACGGTTAAATAAAACCGTTGTCTTTTTAAAAAAAATAAACGCGAAAAGCCTTTGTAATGTTGTGTATTCAAGTGCACTTAAAGACAACACACCAACGATAACAGTTACATAAAACTGTTGTCTAAATAAAAAACGGAATGCACATAGACAACGATTTTAAAAAACTGTTGTCTTTGAAGTGTTGTGTATTAAAATGCGCTTAATAACAACACACCAACGGCAACGGCTAAATAAAATCATTGTCTTAAAAAAAATAAATGCGCAAAGACAACCGTTTTAAAAAACTGTTGTCTTTGTAGTGTTGTGTATTCAAGTGCACTTAAAGACAACATACCAATAACAACGGTTAAATAAAACCGTTGTCTAAATAAAAAAAAAACGGGTGCACAAAGACAACGGTTTTAATAAACTGTTGTCTTTGAAGTGTTGTCTATTCAAGTGTGCTTAAAGACACAACACAAACGACAACAGTTAAATAAAACCGTTGTGTTTTATTAAAAAAAATGCGCAAAGACAACTGTTTTAAAGACAGTTGTCTTTGTAGTGTTGTGTATTCAAGTACACTTAAAGACAACACACCAACGATAACGGTTACATAAAACCGCTGTCTTTTATTTTTAAAAAAATGCACATAGACAACGATTTTTAAAACCGTTGTCTTTGCGGTGTTGTTTTTAACAAAATGCACAAAGACAACACACTAAAGACAACGGTTTTTATATAAAAGTGTTGCATCAAAGACAACAGTTTTGTCCAAAACTGTTGTCTTTTACACAAAAGACAACACTTTTGTCAAAAATTATTGTCTTTTTAGTGTTGTCTATGTGCATTTTTCTTGTAGTGGCTAGTCTGCCTTAGGCAAAGATAAGTTGGCTCCTTTAGCTACTTAGTTTAGGCAAAGAACAAATGGGTTCTTCAACCAGTTAGCATGAATAACTTTTACAGAGGAAAATGGGGGTATCTTCAATCCTAATATAATCTTATAGGATTATTCTAGGACCAGTCATTATACGGTGGACCATGGTCTCAAAACGCTGCCGTTTCATCAAGTAAAGAAACGACTGCCGTCAAGTCTTAATGGAGCTCCGTAAATGAAACTACAGTTCATCTCAAAAGATACTGCCTTACATTTATTTTTATATTATCAAATGAAACTGTAGTTATATCAAAATGAAACTATAGTTGTGTTGAAAGGAAACTGTAGTGTATATAAAATGAAAATGGATAACAGTTTCACATATTTAAGTGTATATTGTTCAATAAAACTGTAGTTATATCGAAATGATACTGTAGTTGTGTTGAAAGGAAACTGAATAACAGTTTCACATATTTGAGTGTATAATGTCGAATGAAATTGTACTGTAGTTGTATTGAAAGGGAACTGCAGTGTATATAAAAGGAAACTGAATATGTTATACACATAGACTTAACGACACGGAATGGAGTCGTTTCTGCCGTTTCTTTCCATTAATCAAAACAATATCGTTTTGATGCATGAACCACCATGCATTGTGGACCGCAATCCAGAGTAAAATTTGCGTTCTAGGACTGTTCCAAGACATCATCAAAATCTAAAACTAAATACTTTTTAAAAAATTTGTAGGACTGTTTTAATCCTACATATTAAAAAAAATGTGCCAATTTTGATCTTTAAACAAATAAAAACTTTATTTGGAGGTAATTCCTTTAAATTTCATTATTCCACTTAATATATTAAAATATTCACATCCTTTTAACACTTGTGTGAGATTGTCTCACGGATCTTTATTCGTGAGATGAGTCGGGTCGGGTCGAAGCATCATGCAAATGTCATACTTATATGTGCAAATGTCATACTTATATGCTCAAATATAATACTAATCAGGAATACAATTTTTGTTATTTATTTTCATAATAAGTAATGTTTACTAGTGACCCTTACTTATATGAGAAAATATAAGTACTTTTGAGGAAAAAATGTAATACTTTTAAATAAAAATGTAAAAGTATTGTATTTTCTCTTAAAATTATTACATTTATCCTTATAAGTAATAAAAATTTTATTCTTAATTAGTATTACATTTGAGCATATAAGTATGACATTTGTGCGTATAGGTACTACTTTTTTATACTGACCCGACCCGTCTCACGGTGAGACGGTCTCACACAAGTTTTTGCCTTAAAAAAATATTACTCCGTAGAATGTTTGCAAAAATATCTGAAAATTATAATTGCCTTACATTTGTATTTGTCAAATACCAAAACCAGCACAATCATGTGAATTTGAGGGTATATTTTGTAATTTTAACAATTCATTATCGAAATAATTAATTGTAATTAATTGAAAGACTAAAATTCTTTTTTTTTTTTTTGGTCAAGTAAAATGCTTATTATATTTTTAATTACATATTTTATTTTATGGGAAGAAAAAAAATTTGTAACCTCATTTCTCTAAACAAATTTTGTGACATTATCAAAGTAGTAAAAATGAAGTTAAAAATAAACAAGATATTACTGGTTAAAAACTTAAAATAATGCAAAGTTTTGGAAGGGGAATGTTAAATGTACAAATATTTTAAAACATCTTAGAAAATAAAAAAATTGTGTACGTATTATATTAGATAAATCAAATTCTACTTTTTATTTTATTAAATATTATATTTGACGAAATAAAAGATTTTTCTATAATATCAATAACACTGAGTACAGTTATATATAATATAATATACATATTTATATCGAATATTAATATTATTAGCACCAATATCAACGCTATCCATTACAATGTACTAAAAATAGTATATACACCGTTATAAACGATATTATCAACATTATATAAAATGTCAAGAATTAAGGTAAGGTATGTATTCTAAGACAATAATAACAATTCTTTCTTATCAAACTAATACGTTCTCAGATAGAAATTTGTTTTTTCTCAAAAACAAAAAGAAGAAGAAGATAGAAATATGTTGGATTACTATTATTAGCCGTGCTTGATTTGCCATAACTACTACGTACCGGTTGCGATATGATGGTGTGTAGGCCACATCTACATTGTTGTGATATGTCATTTTGATCAAATAAGTTAAAAAGATGAGACAAGCACATTTGACGATCCATAATTTTTTTTATATTTAACGTTTAAATTTGTTATTGTTAAAGTAATACTTCGACAAGTTAAGAAGCATCAATTAAAAGTCATTAAAAGACGTTGAGTTCGATAAAAACAGTTGGATTCAAACTCAGCCAAACCAAGCCCATGATTGGCATAATCGTAAATTATATCATGGATGAGATACATCTTGCATTGTAGGCTTTCATTCAAATCGACATTTTGGTCATGTACTTGCAATGAACATATTATATACTTATAAATAAACTGAATGTATATAATATGTTAATTGCAGGCATGGATGAAAAAATCGTTAGGCGCTCCTCTGGCACCCGCGTATTTTTTTATTTTTAAAAACTGGAATAAAGTTCAAATTAGCCATTAAACAAAGTGCAATTAGGCCCCTGAACGAAAAAAAAAGAGGTGCAATTAGGCCACTCAACACTCCAAATGCATGTAGTTTTACCTGATAGCAGTTACCTTCCATTTCATCAGGTTGTCTACTTACATGGATGGTAAGTTGGCATTTTAAAATATTTTTTTAATACTAAACTTTAAAAATAAAAATAAAATAAATACAAAATTTAAAAATTTAATTAAAAAAACCAAACAAAGCATTGTATTTTTAATTTTTTTAATTAATTTTTTTTTAAAAAAAACAAGGAATCAGGCATTTTTTATTTTTTATTTTTTATGTTATTATTATTAAAAAAATTATTTTAAAATGCAAATTCATCATCCACATAAGCAGACAACCTAATGAAATGAAAGGTAACCTGCTATCTGGTGAAATTGCATGTATTTGAAGTGTTTTGTGGCCTAATTGCACCTTTTTTCGTTTAGTGACCTAATTGCACTTTCAAGCTACGTTCAGTGGCCAATTTGAACCTTATTCTTTAAAAATGTGTTATTTTTTAATTTTTAAAGACTAATAATTACAATTAACTATTTTAATACTTTAATAGTTAATACTAAAATATTAAATATTAACATAAAAACATATAGAGTTTGAACAATTTAGGGTTATTTCGTTCAAAATGATGTTATTTTGAGTGACATAATTCAATTAAAAAAATAATAGTTAATCGACCGACTAAGCGGCCTAGTCGGTGCCTAGGAGGCCTAGCGGTCAACGCCTAGGCGGCCACCTAGACCACCGATTATGGTGATATGCTAGGCGGCCAACTGACGCCTAGGCAGGATTTTTGCAACACTGCCTGCAAGTATATAATATAATTTATGTTAAGTGTAACATGCAAGTACATAATCTAAACATGTTCATGGGGTTTAATATATAGTCTTGTAAAGTCAAGAAATCTAAGTTATCAAAACAAATTTAAACATTTGAGGAAGGAGGAGGAAGCGTGCTTCGTGGATTAGACAATTTTATCATACGCTGAAAAATTATTAGTTGCTAATAAAATACATTAAAAAACAAAAAGAATTAATTGAGTAATGTTATATACACCAAATTTTTAAATATACCTTGAAAGAGAAATTTGGACAAGTAAATAAAACTAACATAAGAATACAATATTTATAATACAATGTACAACCATTATCAATGAAAAATACCTATAAAATGTTGAAAAATAGCATAAAATGACATTTTAAGTAGCTATTTTATGGTACAAATATATGCGTGGTCCACTTCTGATTTGGATCGGGTCAAAATGGATTCGGGTTCTTCGTAGTTAGACGAAGAAATTGATATATTATACGCACAAAACGGATAATAGGTGAATGAGAAATTGGTTCTCAAAGTTGACCCATTTGAGTTGGAAAAATGGTGGGAAAAGCTTTAAAGTAAGCTTTTGTCCCACATTAGTTTGGGAAGTGGGTTTGCACCACTATTTATACAAGAGCTTTTCTAAGATTTATTGAATTGTATAGTATAGAGGCTCTCTCTCGCGTTAAGGGGTGCAAATCAAATACGCACCTCAATCACCTTCAATAAGGAAATAACAATAGTGCTTATCGGTTCTTAGTACTAATCATTCATTGTGTTGATAATTTTCTTGGGATCCACAAAATAAAAATAACTAATCATTCATTGTCACATCATTAAGTAAAAGTGAAAGAGTAGAAATATGGACTTTATATAGTAGACCTTGTGGAGTAAGGGGTGTTTGGTTGGGATGAATTTGGATGTAAAGCAGTTGCAATTCAATGAATTGTCGAATTACACGTTTGGTTGGAGGGAATTTCCAAATGAGGAATTGCAATTCATGGGTACCCCAATTCAATGGAGAGGGGGGACAATTTTGTTAGTGTAAAGACAAATTTGCCCCTCCTCTCATACCATTTATTTTTTTTACATATAATTTTATTATTATTATTATTATTATTATTATTATTATTATGCTTATTATTATTATTATTATTTTTGAAAGAATTATTATTATTATTATTACACTACATAAAGGCATTTTAGACATTCTATCGGCTATCGTTTTTTACTTTTCAATTCCGTATACTCATATTCCTGCATACCAAATATTGTAATTTTTTTTTTCAAAAATAATTTTTTTC
Source organism: Ipomoea triloba (assembly GCF_003576645.1). Lineage (NCBI taxonomy): Eukaryota > Viridiplantae > Streptophyta > Magnoliopsida > Solanales > Convolvulaceae > Ipomoea > Ipomoea triloba. Next base: position 4,946,783 of record NC_044921.1, read on the forward strand.
TTTCTAATTCTCTCCCTCTCAACCAAAAGCCCTATAAAGGTAGAGAGATTTGATGATATGTGCATTGAATAATTGATAGTAAAGTGGGGTAAAGATGAGCTGAGGCAGGTTAGGTTGCAGACTAGAATTGCAGCTGCACCCATTTTACTACCTTTTAACCCCACTATGCCGAATTGTCACTGTCCGCACTTGTAGCCGTGCATGTACTATGTACATCTTCTCAAATCTCAATTTTAGAGACACTTGATTTACAATTTATTTTTCATATTCATTAATTTAATATTTAATATTTGTGGATAAATGTGCGTAAATATTAAGCAATTGTATTAAATACCAGAAATAAGTATTGATTTAAAATTCAAATAGTAATAAATACGATCATATATATATATACTAGTTTTATACGCGCATTGCGCGAATGTGTTAATGTCCAATGTTTATATTTAAATAAATATTTGAAAGTATATCAATGCAAGATTATATATGAGAAGTTTATACATGGGTAATTGAATGTCGAATTTTTTTATTTAAATATCTAACTCAAAGTATATGAATCTAAGATAATATAAAAAATTCATTATAATTATTACTAAAATAAATGTTTACAACCTTGTAAAATCGATAGTCTAAATATTTGGTCTAAAAATGATAGTATAAATAAATACTACTTTTCATTTGAATTTTTTTAAGTGTTCTTAATTTTCTTTTGAGTAACATTGTCATTGTCTTCATCTTTACTATTCGTTCTCTTCTTTTTTGTTGGTAGTGTGTTATTTGCAATTCGGTTATTGTTGGTAGCATTGATGACAACATCATGCAATGAGATTATGATATAGGAGCTATGGACTTTCCTTTAGGTGTTCTGCTTGGGTTAATTTGGTTCAACCATTATTATTGAATGAGTTATTGTGGATAAAGAAATCCCTAGTTTAAGAAAAAAGATTAAATAAATTAATAAAAATTTACAATATTATATATTCCAAAGATATTAAAAGGTAGTTTCTCGCTTCAATTTGCTGGGTAATGGTTATTTGAGTACTTTCATTGTCAACAAATCCCCCAAGCAGTTAATATGATTGGTTTCAAACTATTCTTTTTTTTTTCATGGTATTAAAGAAATACATATGTATCATATCATTTTTTGGTGTAACTACTAATTTATTTAATTCAATAAGAGTAAAATATAGAGCGATTCCGCTTCAATTTGTTGGGTTATTTGAATACTTTCTTTGTCAACCAATCTCAAGTAGTTAATATAATTAGTTTCAAATTATTTTTATAATTTTTTTCATAGTATTAATAAAATACTTGGTAAGTAAATATATAACATTATTTTGTACTATAACTTTGATATTTAATTACAAGATATTGTAAAAATAAGATAATGGACAACATAATGAATATCAATTATTAAATTTGAATGTAAAGAATCTTTGCATGAGAGAATATAAAGATAATATAACTAATGAAATTATTTCTCTTATTTAATTTAATTTTTTGATGATGAATAATTTTTTTAAATAAAGGTATTGTAGACACATAATTCTAAATTAAAGAAATATATATGTATCATTTTTTGTTGTAGCTACTAATTTATTTAATTTAATAAGAGTAAATAGAGTGAGAAACTTAATTATGTCAAATTTGACTGATATGAGGTTCGAACCTAAGACCTTTATTTCTTATAGGAATTAATGGTAAGTTAAAAGTTAACGGAATATTAACGGAGAAGAGAATATTTAACAGAAAACTTAACGGATAATCATAAAAGTAATGTTAAATTAGGTAATCTCTATGAATAATATTAATCTGAATTATCTTAACTATCTATTTGATTAAATAATTCATCTGAACCATCCATTTGATTAAATAATTTGACCGCCACTTTTTCTACCCATTTTACGCCTAACTCTCTTTGGCTCTTATTAGTATAGTAGATATATATATATATATATATATATAACATCCTCATTAGTCTTTATTTTTTTTGTGGTTTTTGAGGTGCCAACTAGGAGAAAGATGATGGAAAGAATAGAAGAAAAAAGAGAGAGAAAAAAAAATCTATTTTGACGCCAAAAAAAGAAGAAAAAAAAAAATCTAACGCGCTAGCTGGCGCGTGCACTGCACACGCACAGCTGCAGTTGTCCTGTGGTTTTTCTCTGTCTGAACGAGTCTCACAAAAAACCTCACTTACAGGCATACTTATTTTCTCTCTCTTGACTTCTATTTCCTCTCCATCATAATAGAACCAAAAAAAAAAAAAAAAAAAAAAAAAAAAAAAAAGCAAAAACCATAGATAGGATTCCCTAATATAAGTAGTAGCAGTTACGTTTATTTAAAGTGATTAATTCACCAATAGGAATTAGTTAAGTTGATGGGTTATGGGCTGGAATAAAATTCATCAAAGGAAAAATGGTAGATATTATCTATCTCCATTAATTACGGTTGTTATGCCGTGGATCCATGTTCAAAATGACATCTTTTTGTTTCAAAACGACGTTGTCTGAATTTTTTTTTTTAAAAATTGCTTCCTTCGTTTTGCTTCAAAACGACGCCATTTGAATTTTAAAAAAAAAAATTTGCTTCATTCTTGCCGTTGATCTATCTTCAAAATCCGTTCCTCTATATTCAAAATTTTTAATTTGAACTCTATATTCACAATTTTAGAACTGAATATTCACAATTTTAGATCTCAATATACAAAGTTACAAAACTCAATATTCACAATTGCAGAACTCTATATTCATAATTACAGAACTCGATCTATATTTATAATTTTTAAACTCTATATTCACACACACACCCACACACCATTGACTGAGGAAATGGTGCCACTAATTAATGACACCGTTATTCCAGATGCACGTTTTGGACCTAGGTCCACCTTTCAAGATGGACCCGGGTCCATAGCATAATTTTTCCGTTAATTAGAAAGAGATTAGTCTATTTCAATAGGCTTGTGTTAGTTATATGAGTACAAGAATACCTGAAACAATTTGATGAGAGTATATATGTCCCGTTTTTGTTTCATATGTCTTTAATCTGTTTATAGTATACACCCTTGACAATTACATTATCTGATATATCTCTACAACTAATTCAGGCTGGAACACTTCCTTCACTATCTTCACATAATCATTATAGATGTTAGTGGAATACAGGAATTAGATTGAAGAGTGAAAGTTACAAATTAAATGCCATAAATTGGAAAAAAATTTTTACAATATAATGACCTAAACAGTTACGACGCAATAGCTTTTGGGTGTTGGTACCATCCATATATACAAGGGTCTGGGACAGATCTACAGTGAGGCAGCGGTCTCTCCTCTCTGATCTGTCCCACCTTCATATATAACTTTTGTAAAAAATTAAATAGATTTTTTTTTTTTGAAAACATATAGAGTTAATGCTTAAAATGGTCCATCGACCATATCGAAATTTACAAATTAGTGCTCGACTATCAAGTTTAGCAAATTAAGTCCTCAACTATTCAATCCTTATTCAATAAGGTTCTCAACTATTCAATTATTACTAAACAATGTTCTCAACTAATATCTAATGATGCATATTTGTGTGGTGTATTTTCTAACATTGAGTGGTGTATATTTGTATACATAGTGGTGCGGCCGCACTGACCGCACGTTTAGAGTATAAGTAAAAAAGTATATATATAAGTAAATGAAAGATGTGTAATTAGGCGGGTTATCAAAGCGCGTGTGACTTACGAAAGGTCGAGGGTTATCAAAATAATTGTGTTTTTTTTTTAAACCAAAATAATTGTGTTAGTTCAATATTTTGATTTGAATATTTTTTTACAAATTTTTTGATATATTTTATTTTTTTAACCCATATCCAACAATTATTATTATTTTTATATATTAATAATGAAATGTGTGATTTATAATGTAATTGTGTTCCATATCTTGTTATAAATATCTTTGAGTTAATTCCACTAGAGGTCCATTGTCTTTGGTGGCAATTCTAAATTTTGTTACAGACTATAGTTTTTGCCATTTAATCATTTATTTAACATCCCATACTATTACTTTTTGGACACTGTACTTTTAATCCTTCTCGACTTTTTCTAATTTTAGTAAGGACAATTTTTGTCTATTCATATTTTTCTTTTGTTATTTTTCCGGTTTCAACCTATTTAATTGGTTTAGGACTTTACTAAAAACCGGTTGAAAAATATGGTTACTAAAAATCACAGGTTACCTAATGTTCTAAACCAATTGAGTATATATATATATATATATATATATATATATATATATATATATATAGAGTAGAGTTCAGGTGCGGCCGTGCCTTAACGTACGGTCAGTGCGGCCGCACCACTAAGTATGCAAACATACACCACACAATGTTAGAAAATGCACAACACAAATATACACAATTAGATACGCATAACCAAAAAATGCACCATTAGATATGCATAAAAGCACAACACGGAAATGCACAATTAGGTGTAGGGAGTTATGGTGCATTATTTTGGGTGTGTTGTGTGTTTTTTTGATGTATTTGTTTATTTTCATTGTTGTACATTTTCCTAACACTATTGATGCATTGTGTTAACACTAGCGGTGTATTATTTCAAGTGGCCGCACCGACCACACGGGAAGGCACAGTCGCATTATTTGAGCAGACTTCTATATATACATATATATATATATATATATATATATCAAGTAGTACAGTACAGGGCTCCTGGCAACAAATTCAAAGTAAATGACATATGGAAGATGATAAATAGTGTGGGGGAGCTTTTCTGCTGGAAGCTGAGGCAGCACCATAACACTGCTCTTGACTTTGGTGGTTATGGCTTCCTTCCAATCACAAGTTGTGGCCAATGAGGTGCATACAAACCCAATCCTTAGCTTCATCTCAAGGAAAGGCTGCTGATAGGGACAATTTCACTATCTATCAAAAATATTTGGTGAAAAAACATGTTAAAGATAAATATGGATGATTTATAATTCACTCGTAGAGGAAATAACAGAAAATAATGATTTTACTTTTTGTAATAAAATTTTGTTATAGTAAGATTATAATAGTATTCAGATCGAGTTCAAGATAACTTCTTTTATATAATGTTAGCCATCTACTTATAGCTTGTTTCTAATACTTGAATGACCCTCAACAACTAAGTGGTTTGCAATTCAGATGCACAACTCCTAACTACTATCTAGACATGACCATTATAATCATCTATGAGGGTATTCTATGTGTTATTCAAATAACGTCACACGATAAACTCTCTTTACTAAGTGCCGGTAGTATTCGGAACGGGCCGAAGCCACTATTTGAGGACATATCCAAAGTACTTCATTTAAGATCTACGTTTAGTTTTCCATGTCTTTAAATCAAACTAGTATTATACCTGTGCGGTGCACGGATGAGATTAAAGCGAATATTTAAGCAAAGTTAACTACTTACTTTATTTAAAACAATAGTATATTTAAGATTACAAATTATTAAAAACTTCATGGTACACAACATTTGTAGTATAATTAATACTCTTACTACCTTCGTTTGCTATCAACAAACGTAGACCTTTAGGGTTGCTAATCCTTGAAGCCGCCACGTATAGTTGACCATGAACAAAGACCGGTTTCCTTAATAGTAAACCAACGTGTGTCAAAGTTTGCCCTTGACTTTTGTTGATAGTCATTGCGTATGATAGCATCAACGGGAATTGTCTTCTTTGAAATTTAAAAGGTAATCTTGTATCAGTTGGGGTCATTGACATCCTTGGTATCAAGACAATTTGACCTGCATTATTTCCTGAAACAATCTTTGCCTCCACAACATGATCAGATAATCTGGTGATGATAAGTCTTGTACCATTACATAGACCCATTGAGTGATCTATGTTTCTCAACAACATAACCGGAGATCCAACCTTTAAAGTTAAAGAATGGTTAGGTATGTCGGACGCTTTCAAGCCATTGAGGAACTCAAGAGTGTGCATATCAGCGAGGATACCATTGCCAGCATCAGATTTACACACAGTATCGCAGCTTAGATATGTCTTGCTATCCGCCACATGCAAATCAGTCATATACTCATTGATTGCATTGACAACGTCTAGTGTGGGTGCCAAAATTGCCCTATTTGATATGTATTTTAGCTGGCAACCTCCTTCCTTGAACCCCGGAAATGTACTCTCAACAATTGTGGCTATGTCATTACCATTAGCTGGCAACAACATTTCATCAGGGATGAGAACGTTCGAATAACCATCATTAGGTCCTCCCATTGTGTCATCTCCTATAGCAGCTAGCCAGGATGCAAATTCTTGAACTGTTTTGAGATCAACTGTTGATTCTTTGTTTGAAAGTTTAAGATTCTTTGTTAACCTTAGCACTTGACATGAATCCCAAAGGTACGAAGAGTTGATTGAAGCTAAAACAATGTCTTGCCTTGTACCTTTAGGGATCACTGGCAGAATTTGTCTAAAGTCACCACCAAGTACTACTGTTTTGCCTCCAAACGTCCGGTTTCCAGCATTACTATCAGTGAACCGCAGTAGATCACGCAATGTCCTATCTAGTGCCTCGAAGCAATGCTTGTGCATCATCGGTGCTTCATCCCATATTATTAGTTTGCACTATATAATGAGTTCTGCCAAGTTACTACCTTGGGTGATGTTGCATGTCGAATCCTCCGTGACCGCAATTGGTATTGCAAACCTCGAGTGTGCTGTTCGGCCGCCAGGAAGCAGTAAAGATGCAATTCCACTGGAAGCTACGTTGATGACAATGTCCCCTCTCGACTGAATTTTTGCAGATAACGCTCTCCATACAAATGTTTTCCCAGTTCCACCGTAGCCGTAGACAAAGTACAACCCCCCCCTTTTGGTGGTCTAAGTCTATGAGCCTAGCATTATTTCCACCAATCTTTTTTTCTTGAGGTCCATAGACTTCAACAACCAGACCAATGATATCTATTCAATAATTCAGAAAATTTGAAATAACTTGACTGAAAAAAATATATATATATATACCTAACAGCCTGCCATGAGGAATGCGAATGAATTAAAAAGTGAATTGTTGATAGGCTAGAAATCTTACCAATGAGCTCTTTCTCATTTAATTCTGAATTACCTTTGAAACTATCAAAAGGCCTCAATCTGTACATGAACCAAGGGAAATTCTCTGACCTCAACTCTTTGTAAATAGTTTCATGATTCAATTGCATCATATATTCGTTCATGCTAGTCTTGTAGGTATGCCAGTTAGAAACAACGTAAAAGTTCTTGATACCATACACTTTGCCTTCTACAAAACCCTTGCTAAACTTTGGAACAATCTTTGTTGGTATAGTTGCATGAATGACATTTCCCTAACAATTATATGGTTATTAGCATTTGCAACAGAGAATGTATGTGATATTATTTTTGCAGTACATACGTATGACTAATATGCCTAATTCTAATCTATGCAGATTAAGACGCAAAAATAGCAATACAGATTAAAAGGCAAAAACACATACCTCTGGGTCGTGTAAGACCAATTCTTGACTCTTTAGGTCAGCAGAGCCTTTCTTTTCCTGTACCAGGTAGCTACGAATTACTCTAACCTTTATTGCACTCCTATTGTTGAAGGTAGACAATCCGGTAGCTAAAGAGTACATCCCCATATTGGACTGAAGTTAAATGCTAATAGATCTCAGTTTTGGATGTTGAGATTGATTTAGCGCTTGTAATATATATTGTGATCCCAAATCCCAACTCTAAGTTTGAAACTGGCAGACTTCTACACGCTGAATAATTGTTTTTTCATTCCCGGTGCTACATAAATGAAGAGTCCTCGTTTGCCGAATCGTTGTAAACGATTCGATTTCCCCATGAACTCTAATCATGGCGTCGTTACCTTTTTTAAAACATAAAACACTTTTAAAACAAACGATTAATTAACGTTGTTACCTTTCATAGTTCGACAGCCAAATGTTTGGGCGGGAATTGTGGCCTAAGTGCATTAACTGCCCTAAGTATGCTAATTCGAGCGCCATTTTTGTGACCAGCAAAACGTCACCGTTTTTGTTTGGGCGGGAATTGTGGCCTAAGTGCATTTACTGCTCTTCTTATGGCTATTTTATATTAGAGATTAAAGCATCTGAATTGGGTTAAGAATAATTTATAATTTATTTTAGACTAATTTGAGTCATTATTCCATTAACTATAGAATAATAAGTATATATTCTTACTAACATCTTAAACCAAGTGAAGTGGGGAAATGCTGTATTTAGGTGGCATTTAGTTAGTGGCTTGGTAATCTATTATTGGATTTGATACACATTATTATGTTTATTTATTTACATACTTTTACTATCTTATAATTGGATTCAAATCCTTTAATAATCATAAAAAACTCATTACTCCTTAACTTCCCTACTTTTGAATAATGGAATCACAAATGAGGATGAACAAATAATAAAAAGATCATTGTCCATGCATTCAATATAGAACTTTAATATATCTACATATATACGTATGCAATATATATATATATGTATATATATATATATATATATATATATATATATATATATATATATATATATATATATATATATATATATTAATATGTATATAAATTAAAGCATGTGTTCCATCTCAACTAAAAGCCTAAACTGATAGTTGGACTGCACATATTATATTTATGCTCACACGCCCCCTCAACGTGTGCGATGGATTCCAGACCTTTTGCATGGCTCTGATACCAAATTAAAGCATGTGCTTCATCTCAACTAAAAACCTAAGCTGATAGTTGGACTGCACATATTATATTTATGCTCACAATATATATATATATATATATATATATATATATATATATATATATATATCATAATTCTAATTAATTATTATTTATTTTGATTCTTGTTGAAAATTTTAAAGACATTTTGAATAGCTATTTTGTAATACAAATATATGTGAGGTCCATTTTTAATTTGCAGTATGGTCAAAGTAGATTCGGATTCTTCTAAGTGAGATGAAAAAATCAATATATTGAAATGAATAAGGAGTGAATGAGAAATTGATTCTTAAAATAAACTCTTTAGTCATTTGAGTTGGAAAATTGAGATGGGAAGGCTTGGTAGAACTCTTTGTCGTCTCACTTTGGAAAGAGATGTTAGTTTGCACTAGTATATATACAATTCCTTTTAGGAGCTTGAAATTTAGAGCATAAAACCTTGGGAATGCAAATCAAATTCCATAATAAAAAGGCTTAACTACTGTGCACCCGCAAGTCCATTAAATCCTAGAATGAGTCTGAAAAGGCTTGCCTGATCATGTGCACTCGCAACTTGCATCCACGAATGTCGGTGGTGGTGAATACGTCGACACACAAAAAATACTATGTATATATAAATAATGAAAATAGAGATTTATTTTACGGAAAAATACTCTCAACCATAGTTGAAAAAATCGCTAGGCGCTCGGGGAGCGCCTAGCGCCTAGGACGCCTATATATAAATAATGAAAATAGAGATTTATTTTACGGAAAAATACTCTCAACCATAGTTGAAAAAATCGCTAGGCGCTCCTAGGACGCCTAGCCGGGGATTAATCGGCGCCTAGGCGCCCGTGTATTTTTTATTTTATTTTATATTTTTTAAAAATTTTTTAAAGTATTTTTTATTTTTTAAAGACTAATAATTATAAATTATATAATACTTTAATAGTTAATACTAAAATATTAAATATTAACCTAAAAAATATCTAAAGTTTGTACAATTTAAAATTATTTCGCTTAAAACGATGTTGTTTTGAGTGAAATAACTCATTAAAAAAAAAAAAGAACAATAGTTAATCGACCGACTAGAAGGCCTAGTCGGTCTAGTCGACGCCTAGGCGGTGGTTTGGCGGCGGCCTAGGCGGTTGCCTAGGCGGCCAACCGCCTAGACCACCATTTAATGTGATACGCTAGGCGGTCGACCAGTGCCTAGCGCCTAGGCGGGGATTAATCGGCGCCTAGGCGGGATTTTTGTAACACTGCTCTCAACAAAAATTGGTACAAAACCAAGAACTCGAATTTATTTATACTAAATAAAAACGAAAATGAGGACGGTTTTATAATATGAGAACCCAACAAAGAAGAAGTAGGAAATCTGAGTTGTGTGTACTCACACTCTCCTTAAAACCGATTCGCTACCTCCCGAGGGTGCTAGGAGCGTTGTAGGGTCAATCTCAAAAGATAAAATAGATTACGACTTTAGTGTTTGAGCACTCAAACATAAAGTTTGGCAAACTAGAACAATATGTGAGCACTTCAATTATTTTCAGAAGTGTTTGGAAGATTTTTGTAAGAAAACAAGTTGAGAGAAGAGGAGAGAAACAAAGATTTTGAGAGTTCAAAACCAACAATTAGTACTGTCAAAGTGGGCCGAAGTTCGCGGGCTGGCCCGCACTTGCCCTGCAGTGGAACGGGTTAGGGCTACAAAAAAAATTCGCGAAAGAACGGGCTTAACAGGCTTGGGCCCGCGCGGGCTGAGGGCCATACCCTATATATATATATATATATATATAAGTAAATTAATCCTAAAATGCTCATGCTTTGATCATTATAGAGAATATTTAATATTGTTAGACTTTAAATTTGGATCGCAAATTTGCAATAATGTATGTATTTTATTCTTGTCATTTTTAAAGTCCGCGGACCATGGCATTAACAATCTGGCTTTTTCTTGGGTCTTTAACCTCTATACTATACAATTCAACCAATTTCTAAAAGACTCTAGTGGTGAAAAATCACTTCCCAAACCAATGTAGGACAATTGCTTTTTACAAAGCCTTTCCACCTCATTTTGAATTCAAATGAGTGTACTTTGAGAGTCAATTACCCTTTATTTGTTATGAGCGTACAATATATCAATTTCTTCGTCTGAGTACGAAGAGTGCGATTCCACTTTGACCCAATCTATTGAAAAATATTTTTACACACGACTTAAATTTTTCTTATTGGTTCTTTTGATTGTTCGGATTATTTTTTAAGAAATGATAAATTCCGTTATGTTTTATATTTTTTTACTAAAAAAAGTAAACTTTTCTCATTTAAACCTATTACAATTATCAAGTATTTGATTATACTTACGATTTCAATCTAATATTCTGTGGGTAAAAAGAAAAAAAATAGAAAAAAAAAAAAAGAAGCTACATCTCCCAATTGGTGGATCCGGTGAGGCAATGGAAAGATCAGAAAACATGGCGAAAGGCATGTCAGTGCAGAAGTTTTTATGGCAAGTAGGTTTTGTGCATGCTTGAATGCAGGCACATGTCACTATAGCATTATATTATATTATTGTTTATATATATACATGCAGGCGCAGGCATATATGCATGTATGAATTTGATGGCAACAGCCCAAGAATCCACCATCTCTCTCATCTGTAGATGCTTCCAGAATTTACTGCAAATGTAAACTCTGCTGCAGGATTCATGAAGCAGCGCAGCAGTGAATAGTCTGAGATACACTGCACGTACGCGGTACGCACCTTCAAACTTCATTTATAGTATGTTACGAGTTGTGGCTACTGGCTAGCTAGGAACATGGTAATTTGCTTCATTTTAAATCGATTAGTATAAATTAAAGTAACTACATTTTTATTTTGGTATGTAAAATCTTTATTGAACCGTAATACAATTCACTAAATTAATGAATTATTTTTTGATTAATTAAAATTTATTTTAGTTCAGATTAAATGAGGACTCATCGTTAGGTGAGGACGTGAGGACTAATCTTGTGCGTTCGTTTTATTTTTTTATTTTTTTATTTGGATGTCCCAGATTTAATTTCTAAGATGACATGGATTGACTTTTTTTAAGTGGGATAGTAGTGTCTTTATATATAGGGTTACACTTGTGTGAGACCGTCTCACGGATCCTTATTCGTGAGACGGGTCGGGTCGGGTCAAAGCGCCATGCAAATGTCATACTTTTATGTGCAAATGCCATACTTATATACTCAAATATAACACTAATCAAGAATACAATTTTTGTTACTTATAAGACAAAAAGTAATATATTTTTCATAATAAGTAATGTTGACAAGTGCTCCTTACTTATAAGGGCAAATATAATACTTTTGAGGAAAAATGTAATACTTTTAAATCGAAATGTAAAAGTATTGTATTTTCCTTTAAAAGTATTACATTTACCCTTATAAGTAACAAAAATTTTATTCCTAATTAGTATTACATTTGAGCATATAAGTATGACATTTGTGCATATAAGTGTTACATTTGCATATTGGCCCGACCCGACCCGACCCGTCTCATGGTGAGACGGTCTCACACAAGTTTTTGCCATATTTAAAAAGTGTCTAACACATGGGTAATCCTTGGTCAAATTAGTTTCCTATTTTCTTGGATCATCACCGTTGTGATTTGGAGCCGTGATTTCTTCATCATCGATCGAGTGTTCATACATGCAAAGCGATCAATGTTTTTTATTTGTTTTCGCTAGTTCTTTTGAGTATAATATTGTCTATATTTGGATGTTGGTGTATATGTACACATGTCTGAGTAGTTTGGTTGTTTGTTCTGGTGTGCTGGTTGTGCAACCCAGTGTTGTGAGTTGTGCATCGTTGGCTAGTGAGATATATGCAATAGTGCACTTAGTGAGATGCACCATAGGAATGCATAGCTTCTAATAAGACTTATTTACCCCTAACTGTATCTTTTTTAATATTTTAAAGGGATTTGTTTCCTTAATCCGTGTGATTTGTTCCTTTTAATCTTAACCGTGCATCATTCTGGTTTAATAGTCTAGATTAGTCCTTGCTTCCTCACCTAAAGATAGGTCCTCATGTGAATCGGACCCTAATCAATATGTTATTCTTTTTCTTGATAACAAGCATCTTGTACAGAAGAATATAAAATACCCACAAGGACACAAAGCAATGCACAGCACAGAATCACGCACTCCATAGTAACCCACTATCGGCGAACACGAAACAGCCCCCTACCGGCCGACTAGCCAAGAAACAAAACAAGAGATAACCCCTTACCTCGAATCGGGTGGACGGCCTCAGCAGACCGGCGACGAGACTCCAACAGCAGAGGGTGGGACATTGCTGCGGCAATGACGACGTAGTACGACGAGGCAACGGTCGGCGTTGGCGGACTATGATGGCGTAAGCAGCGGCCGGCGTTAGCAAAGGTGTCGATGGACGCAGCGGACGACGAAGGTGTGCTTTGTCTATCGACGAAGGCTGGACGGCTAGGAAGAAAGTGTGGCCAAAACCCAATTGTGCATCCCAACCCTAATGGTGGAATACAAAAAATAAAAGTAAAAAAAACCCCCCCACAACAGGTCAATAATAAATCCACCAAATCTCTAAATTACCCCTCCATAAATTAGTATTTTAACAAACAAACCCCTTTTAATCTACACCATTGATCTCACCATTTAGAAGGCCAAGAACTGTGCACATGGACTCATATAATAAAAAGGACTCATTTTGTTGGTTTTACGGCTGCGTGAAAACCGTTTCGGTTGGCTAACACTACCGTAGAACTTAAGAAAAGTAAGCCGGCCCGGGAGAATGCGCTGAAGGAGTTTAGAGAGTCAGAGGCCTTTCACGAGGAAGCTATGGCCCATACCGACATACACGCTCGGACTGTGGTGGACAAGTGGTTGGTTGGTCTAGTAGGGAAGCAGTTCCTTCTCGACCTTGGAGAGGCAGATTATGGCTTCGGGTACCAGGATGCTCAAAAGGAGATCTTCGAGCTGCTCAAGGCCCAGGATGCGACCTTCTCTCCAACTAGTTGGGGCCTTCACAACCCAGCTACCCCCGATGATGACTAGGGGGCCGAGGATGCAAACATAAATGCCTTGGCAGATACAACTGGCGATGAGATTCCAATGGATAATACATATATGAACACGTCCGCTAACTTGAATTTTGTGGCTAGGATGGACCGTGACCCGGTTCCGATTCTTGCTGAGGACGGCTAAGGGCGTACGGTCATTACGGAGGAGGACGACACATCAGCTGCTCTTCAACTGAATCGCCGACACTCCAGGAGCTCTGATTGCGATCCACCCACTAGACCAACGGAGGCTGAAGCGATGGAAGCCCCTCAGTCTGAGGCTTGATTTTTATAGTTGTTTCCACTTCATCTTTTTGCTCGACCTGTAATAGAGATAGGGGCTTTTTCGTTTTTAAATGAACAACTATTTTGCTTTCCTGTCTTGACGTCCTTTCCTTTCATTTTTTTGCACACTTTGTGTTTTTTCTGCTAAACATAAACGATCGGCTTGTCGACCTAACTTCGCCCAAGCTTCTTTTGCTTTTAACTCCGACTTCATCATAGTTCTTAACTCGTAACTCGACTCAGACACTTTCGCCTTGGATCCCCACAAGCCTAATAGCTCAGATCTTTTTGCAGTTACTTATCATAACTCCACAATCAGTTAAGCCCCTTAGCTTAGATTAATAGATTTTGACGATCTCAACTAAGTCCTCTGGCTCGGATTTCTTAAGGCTCTTTTAATTCTGAAGCTCGATCCTCATAACTATCTTCCCCTCCTTTACTCGACTCTTGCCCTCTTTCTCCTTACTCCAATTTCGTTGGTTTACCGACCTTTTACTCCATTACACCAGTCTCTCGACCCTTTACTTCAATTATGTCGGTTTCCCAACTTTTTGTTTTAACTCGCCCCATTCGGAGGCTGGCGGACCACCCAATTTTCGTCTAAAAATTCGCGTCATTTGGAGGCTGGCGGACCATCCAACATTCGTCTTAAACCTGCGCCATTTGGAGGCTAGTGGACCCCCTAACTTTCGTCTTAAACCTGCGCCATTTGGAGGCTGGCGGACCACCCGACTTTCGTCTTAAAACCTGCGCCATTTGGAGGTTGGTGGACCACCCGACTTTCGTCTTGAACCCGCGCCATTTGGAGGCCGGCGGACCACCCGACTTTCTTCTTAAACCCGCGCCGTTTGAAGGCCGGCGGACCACCTGGCTTTCGCTCTTTTATACTCGAAAGTAATTCGAAATACATATTTTTATATATAAAAATAATCGAACTATAGACTTTTCGGTCATTACACGAAATAAGCTTTTCAGATGCTAAGTATAATAGACCTTTCAACCACTAACTAGCTAAGGGTGTTTTGACCTAAAATTTGTGGACTTTTTAGCCTACCCAAAATTTGAGACTTTTCAGCCTTCACAAAATATTGGACTTTTCAGCCCTTACAAAATATTGGACTTTTTCAACCCTTACTGGTAAAACTTCTTGAGATGGTACGAGTTCCATATCCTGTCCACTGGCCGATCGTTCATTGTTTATAGTCGGTATGTCCCTGTTTGGACCATTGCAGCTATACGATAAGGCCTTTCCCACTTCTTTGCAAATTTCCTCCTTCATTGGGCTAACTAGTGGTCCGACTACTGAGCACTAAGTCACCTTCAAGGAAGTAGCGGGGTTTGGCATGCTTGTCCTGGTATCTCTTCACCGACCTTTGATACTCGACCATCCTGTGTCGGGCTACCTCCAAAACCACACTTCTTGGCGTTTAATATCAGATTGTGTTTCTCTATAACTCGGAAACTAGCAGCAAGGTCGTCCGCATGGCTTTCTTCTTTGAGGCTTTTCACGAGCATATCATCAACATAAGTTGTCTTGGACTTACCCAACAGGTCTTCGAATAACTGGGACACCATTCTGGTATAGGTCACACCGGAATTCTTCAAGCCAAAGGGAATGACTCGGAAGCAATATACCTCGTCCGGAGTCACAAAGGTTGTTTTTTCTTCAACAGGCGCATACATGAAAATTTGATGATAACCCCTAAAGGTATCCATGAAATTTAGCAAGGCACAACCGGCTGCCTCATCAACCATCTGATCGATCCTCGACATCGGAAATGGATCCTTAGGGAAAGCTTTGTTTACGTCGGTGTAATTAACACACATCCTCCACGCGGGCAGCTTTGGGACTAATACCAGATTGGCCAACCACGTACTTATGATACTTTACTTCCCGGATGTGTCCAGCGGCCATCAACGCGTTAATTTCTTTCTTCACAAACTCTTGTCGATTTGTCGAGAGATGCCTTTTCTTCTAAACTACAGGTCAATAAGTCGGATCTATCGCTAACCGATGAGTGATTATTGATCGGTCTACCCCCGACATGTCTTCAGGCCCCCATGCAAAGATTTTCTTATATTTCCTTAACGCTTGTACAATCGAGTCCTTGACAGTCTCTAGGAAGCCCTTTTCGATCCTCGCTCGTCTTTCAGGGTGGGTCGGATCAATTTCTATTTCCTCTAACTCGACAGCCGGCTCACGTACGGTGCTAATATTGGTTTTAACCTTTTCTACGTACATTTCAACCTTCTCAGTCAGTTAGAACCACACAACTTTTTGATCGATCCCCACGTACGGTGCTAATATTGGTTTTATCAACCAAGGAATGGTCGAACGACGAGGCCAACACCACCGGAAAATCGACTAACACTTGTTCGGAAATTAGAGTGACTTTTCAGCCCTCTTGATTTTATAAATTGCCTTTGGAATGTGGAAAATTGCTTGTGAGTACAGTAAATCGCTTATGCCTTTCTCAAAGCCTTGAACCCCTATTTATACAAGTTAGGAGGGATTTTTCCCTTTGGAAACGCTAAACTACCATATTCAAGTTTAGAAATTCTTTCCTAATTACATTTGGACACTTTCCTAATCTATTTCGATCTTCCTTCCATGTCTTCCGCACCCCACTGGCTAACTCTTTTTTGGAAACCCTCATAACTGCCTTTCTCACACTGCCTTCTTTACCTCGGCCACAGCTCCTAGGTCGACCTAGACCGACTCATCTCCTTTGCCTCCTTTAGCCCGTCCCTTCTTCCATGGGTTTTAACTGTTTCAATAGCACTTGTCCAATCACTCTAAGTCTAAGATCTTCAGCTGTCTTGTCACCTTAGCAACAAATCCTTGGCCGACCGACTCATCATCGATCGACCCTCGTCGTACTATCGTTCCTTCCTCCGAATCCACCAAGCTCGCCATCTTCCCTTTGCATGTCATCGGTCGTCCTTCCTACTTAGGCTGAGCTACTAGTACCGAGCCCTAGCCTATCCTTCATTAATTGCATTGTTTTTATTATCAATAACAATAACAATAATAATAACAACTGTTTCAAAAATAAAAACAACAACAATAACAATAATAATTCAACACTAAAAATATAAGTTAAAAATAGAATAAGTATATGTATGGCAAACCCATTAGATAATACCGTTGAATATCAGGGTGTTTACTCGATCATTATTACATGGACCATGGTCCACATATTTGTGTGAACTATAAATAAAAAATATATTTTTTATATATTAAAATTATATTATTTGTATGCATAAAATACATTATTTAAAGTACATGATTTTTTATATTATCAAATAATATTCATTCAGTACGTAAATAATGTATTTTTAGTATATTAAAAATTTATATTGCATTCATGGTCCACACAGCTATGTGGGGAATGGTCCACACAATAATTTGCCTTGTCCACTATGCTAGAGCTGGTTGGCAGGTCTATTGACGATATTGATTAGTCTTGTTAGTTTAATTTAACTTCTTATAAGGATGATTAATATGACTATTGATCTCGTTAATTAGTAATGTTATTTTAGATTAACTTCAAGAATTCTGCAAGAAAATGAAGTATTTTGTGAAAAGTTATAAATAAGGTTATATTAGTCTTTTAAAAATGTAAAACCAATAAGTTTGGAGTAACGTTTGAAATTTCAACTAATTGGTACCAATATAAGTTAAGATAAACAACTATTTACAAAACACTCACTTTAGCCTATTAACCATGTCAATAAATTAAAATTGATCAAATAAGCTAAAAAAATGGTTGAACAATCATTTTCCAAACATCTTATATAAGAGTGTTAAAGTGGGTTGAAACCCGCGGTCGGCCCACACCCGCCCATAGTGAAGCGGGTTAGTGCCACGAAAATTATGGACCACAAAAATATGAGCCTAACAGGCTTGACCCACAAAGACTTGCAAAAAGTCTTTTGGATAAAACCAAGAACCAATATCAGCATTACATCTGAAAAATTAAACGGATCATATCATATTTTTAAAAAATGCGGTGACATTTTCGTAATTATCACCAACTTTACTATGCAAACGTGAACACTAAAATCTGCAATTTTCATAATTTTTTCAGGAGTGCACATTTAGTAATAACAAAATGCCGATTTAGTATTAAAATATTACACTTGCAATAATTCAAAACTGCATTGCACTTAGGGTTTGAATTTAGAGTTTATGACTAAGTTTTTTGTTTTATTTGGTTAGGGTTCATTTTTTATTGCTTATGGTTAGATTTAAAATTTATTTCATTGATTTTATAAAATTTATCCTAGAATGCATTTTTTTTTGAAAACCAAAACGAAGGATATATTAAAGCAAAGAAGAAATAAATTGAGTAGCACAAAGAGTCAACAGTTGCCTCCGCACTGAGGCTCAAACCACTCCCATCATCCATGTGAGAGTGTTTTTCGAGACACCGGGTGCCACTAGACCACAAGGTCTTTGGTCATGAAATGCATATTTAGTTGTAAACATTCAATGTGTAAATTGTGAACATTTAATATATAAATTGTTTATTTTTGGACCAAGTCCACAGAATAATTTGCCTTCTTACAGTAAATGTTTGACCACACTAATGGCATATTTGAATATTCATTTGGATATCAAGATATTATCAAATGAGGGTGAGATATTATCAATTGATGAATTGAACATGACTAATGACATGTAGCGATAAGAATAATCACTAGTACGTGAATTGTGTTATAAATAATATATTAGTGCACATTATTATTGTATTTATGTGAACTTTATTACTATATTGATAAGAATTTATTGAGATAGTTTGCAACCACTATTTCTTGTAATATATATGTTGACAGTAATAATGAAAAGGCTGGTTGCAAAAAAAAAATGATAATGAAAAGGTTGGCTCTCTATATTCTGTCATTCTTTTATATTGTGCTCTCTAATTCATTTTCTTTGTTAACTATATTTTGATACTATCTATCCTGCAAACTCACCGGTTAGGAACTAACTGGACAACGGGCACTACATTACAACACGTTATCAACACGCTCAAATCCCGGTGAATGGTAATTTTATAAATTTATAAACATGATGATATGATTATATTTTCTGGGATACTGCCTACTGTTTTGTTATTATCTATATATTGCCTTTTATTTCAATTCCATTATGGAAATTTATAGGCTAAATATCATGTACATATTAATTAGTGGCAGGATTATTTCAATTTCATGAATTTATAGGTTTCCCACGTATCAATCAGAATCATTTACACATACGATATCAATCATAATTGTTTAGATATTGTGATAACATATTGCTCACTATGTATATGTTTTATACTTAAAAAAAAACGATTTTTTTTTTTTTTTGCAAAATTGAAATACACAGCTTTTTTGTCCTTCTCTATACTTTACTCAGTCCTTTTTGTTATAAAATAGATTAATGGTGGACATTATTAGCTTTGTAATGTTTGTAAGGGATGTATTAAATCACCATTATGTATGTGTATCCTAGGATGTTAAATGGTGGATGAGATATTCCAGGCTTTGTCTCTTAGTTTTTTTTTTTTTTTTGAAAACAGGCTTTGTCTCTTAGTTTATTTGTCTGTAAATTTCCTTTGAACTACTCCGTATAATATATGAGCTAATAAGCATTCCTATTACAATTATATATTCTAAAAAAACAATGTATACAGTATACACAACAAAATTTTTTTAAATAGAATATATACTTTCTTCAATATCAAAAATATAAATATATACAATATGAATACACACATATACAGAAATACGTCTAAAATTTGTTCAGAAATCATATATACACAGAAATGACAGAATGGATGAAATTCATGATTTTGTATGTAAAACAATATGCATACAGATTGGATTTCATGAATTTGTATATAAAATCATATGCATATGTATTGTAGAATCGAGAATATATATATATATATATATATATATATATGTAAAAGAAAACCTACTTGATGTTCGACCATTTATTCTCTCCGATTCGGTCTCTGTTTCTGGCCTCTCGTCGACATCCGTCGCTGGGTGGCGGAGCGCCGACGGCTTACAGTGTGGAAACACCGGCGACTAGCTCTGTCCGGTGGTGTCGACGACAGTAGGACTGAGAGGGGACTAAGTAGGGATGATGCAGCTGGGTTCCCGTCAATGGTTGTGGGCGGTGGTGTTCCCCCTTTGGCACGGACGGTTCTGTTATCACCAAAACCAATGAGCCGGCGATAGAGGAGGTTTCGTTTCAGCCGCTGAATGTGGAAGTGGATCAAAGTTCCGGGCAGGTCGCAACGGAAGATCAGCATGGCCATTGATCTCAGCAACGAGAGCACCTACGCCGTGAAGCTCGGCGCGTTAACAATCAGCGTTAGCGGCAGTGTAGTTCTACTCCGGCGATGGCCTTGCTCCGATCGCCCAACGGCAGCAAAGGCGACTCCCTGGTCGTCGATCGGAGGCCAATGACTCTGTGGTCATCGATGAAAATGGCGAGCGGCGATTCTATGCTTTCTTCTTCGATCGACCCGTCTCGGTGTAGGGGTAATCAAATCAATTGAACAACTGGTGAGAAACTTCTTGTGGGGAGGCTCAGAGAATACAAGAAAATTTCATTTAGTTAGCTGGGATATTATCACAAAAAGCAAGTCAAATGGTGGTTTAGGCTTACGCAAACTGGACAAAATTAAATGAACGAGGCTTTTGTAGCCAAGCTGGGGTGGCGGCTAATGCAAAATGAAAATAGCCTATGGGCCCAGATTTTAAGAGCAAAATACATGAATTCTTTGGATAGTGCAACATGGAGACCAAAGTCAAACATGTCCATCGTGTGGAAAGGAATCTTGAAAGCAATACCAATCTTGCATAAGGGCACTACAAAATTAGTAAGGAATGGTTATAACACCATGTTTTGGGATGACAAATGGATTGGACATTCCCCCTAATAGATAAGATTATCTCGACTGTCTATCTCCCAGATCGTTATAGAACAGTAGCATCATACTGGACCTTAAACAGGGGCTGGAATTGGGATCAACTGCAGCACGTTCTCCCAGAAGAAACACTGGATATACTAGTAGCCATTGTAGTGAACGAGGATCAGGATTTAGAAGACCTTTCACTACAAAAAAAAAAACGCCAGAATAGTGACGGACGAATTCCGTCGCTAAAGGAGGAAATTCCGTCGCTAAACCGTTAGCGACGGATTTCGTCCGTCACAAAAACCCTCCTGCTAGAATTTTGCGACGCAATTTTTTTCCGTCGCTAAAAGTTACGACGGATATTTCCCTCGCTAAACGAAAGGAATCCGTCGCTAAATATTGTCCGACGACCGATTCGTCGGTGACATTTGTGAGGGACTAGCGACGACATTTTCCGTCGCTACATCTCGCGACGAAAATTCCGTCGCTATACTAACAATTTGTCCGTCGCTAATTTCATTCGACGACGATTTTTGGACAAAATTTGTGAGGGATTAACGACGGATATTTCCGTCGCTAATATTAGTGTCAGAATTTTCCGTCGTTATATGTAGCGACGGATACTATGGTCGCTAATTTTTTGAATTGAATTTCATTTAGCTTGAACTTAGTGACGGAATTATCCGTCGCTAAAATTTAAAAAAAAAATTATCCATCATTAATATCACGTACCTGCACTAAATCTATTATATTAAAAATCATAATCTGAGCTTGCCAAATATATTAAGCAAACATAATATTAAGAAACTTCCAAAAACAACATCAACATCCAAAAACATAATCTGAGTTTGCCATAATAATAAGAAACAGTGTCAAACAACATCAACAACATCCAACAACATCCAAAAACATAATTGAGCTTGCCAAATATATTAAGAAAACATAATCTAATCATCTCCCAAGTCTTCGTCATTTGAATTAACAGAATGTCCTTCAGTAGTTGGAGGTTGTGGCGTAGAAGTGGTGGGTATGATGCCGTTGCGACGCAACTCATCCATCAAACTTGCAATCTGAGCTTGAATTTGAACTTGCATTTGAATCTCCATTTGAGTTCTTTCAGCTTGTAATTTAGCCTGCATTTGAGTTCTTTTAGCTTGTAATTTAGCCTCCATCTGAGCCTCCATCTCAATTCGCATGGTATCTAACATCTCCTTCATTGTATCTTGATGAAATTGTGAAGTAGCAGATGAACTACAACTATTGTCATTGATAAATGAGGATGCCTTGGTTCCAAGCCATAAATACGCTGCTTTTTTACCCCACCAACAACATCCACATACAGCTATGACATGTTTATAACTGGTGGCTCAGTTGACCCTTCCACCTCTTGCGTTGCAGCATCATGTCATGCTTGTATTTCTTCCTACAGTTACAAATTTATACAAAATAAAAGAAGTATACAAAGACATAATAATTTGATCTATTCTACATTATACTTACAACAATTTTCTTTTACCTTTCATCAACAAATACACCATTCTTCTTTTTGTGCATATGCTCAAAGCACTCAAACAGATTAGGCTCCTTTTGAAGTTCATCTCGCTATTAAACAAACAAAATATATATATATATATATATATATAATAAATTTTTAAGTTAGGTGTATTACCAATTTGTGATAGTGCTCAATAGCAGATCTAGATCCTCCGGTATGTCGGGAACATCTAGAACCGGGTCCTACAACCTCACTCATCCTATTCTTCCGCTGTTGCTCAGATTTAGCTTTAACGTTAGGCCTATCCCAATATGCCTCCCAAATGCGCCATGTATACAAGATGGCTTCCCAGTTGAAGTTCGGTTTGACTTAAATTTTGAGACCATATCTGTATACCGTATGCCTGCTTGTGCTAAAAAAGCTTTACGAACATGTCGGTCAATAGACGCATCCCACTTGTAAAATTTCTGTAACATTACAAATTAATTAAATATAAGATTACAGCATAAGAAGTGATCTAATGACTACATGTCATATTGTATTAAAGCATAACCAGTCATATTTAACAAATAGGAACCCACAAGTAAGAATTCACATGGGAAAGATTTACAAACTAAAACACAAAATTAGTGAGGCCAACTAGAGTAAGATAAGAAATATAAACAGCAAAAAGAACCACAGCAGAAATTTTCCCTTAACTCCATTGACTACTAAATTTATCCTCAATTCTTCTTTCAAGTGTAACTCTTTCTTCCAAAATTTGGTTTATAAACTAACAAAAAGATCACAATTTACATATATATATATACACATTTGATAACACATGCAAGCACTGAAAGAAATGCAAAGGCCAAACAAAGATTCACATCAAACAAAGAAATGCAAAGGCAAAGGATTTAGAAGACCTTTAATTTCCACTTGGAGACATGGAAATTCTGATGAGTTCTCTGTCAGTGTAGCCTACGATATAGTTGTAAACACTTCCACCACCACGGAAGCAGTCAAGTGGAATGCCATTTGGAAGTTAAAACTGCCCAACCGAGTGAAAACCTTCTTATGGTTAGCACGACATGGAAGGATCATGACGAATAGCTTGAGGATGAGAAGGGGTATGACAGGAGATGGCAATTGTTGGTTATGCAGGGACAACCTCGAAGATGCTGACCATGTCCTTCGCAGGTGCCCAGCAGCTGATGTAGTTTGGTCAAGGATTCTACCATTATCCCAATCAAGGTCCAATTACTTAGCATTCAAAGAGTGGTTAGACTGGCGTATTACAAACAAAGGCAGCTATAACAGGCCCGAGAATGATAATATCTTGTTCGGTTCAACGATTTGGTGGATATGGAGATGGAGAAACGAGGTAATCTTCAACAAGTCAACCCAACCTCTTAATTCCAAAATCGCTTTGATTAGATCCCAAGTAGAGGAAACAAACGCAGCATTTGCGAAAGGAGGGAGATACCCACACACAATCCATTCATATAAATGGGAAGATTTAAGATGGGCTAAACTGATAAGAGGTATGATGAAAATCAATTTTGACGACTCGGTAGACACCTCATCAAGTAAAGCAGCTGGTAGAGGTGTTGTTAGGGACTGGAATGGTAAATGGAGAGGAGGATTTACACATAGTATTGGGACTTGCCCACCACTGCAAGCAGAAGCATGGGCATTGTTGAAAAGCATCCAACTAGCCAACTTATGGGCTATAAGAGAGTCATATTTGAAGGGGACTCATACAAGTTGATTAGCATAGTGAATGAAGGCTCATCTGCGAATGGGATTGTCTGCAACATTATTTGTGCATGCAGACGTGAATTAAGAATGCTTGAGGAATGGGAGATTAAAGCTATCCCAAGGGAAATCAACGCCCCAACATATTTCATGGCCGGTATTGCAAGGTCACTTCCTAAAGGTCTACAAATCCTAGAGGAACCTCCTGATAGCCTAGTTAGTTTACTCGAATCAGACTTAGCTGGCTTCCTCGCTTGGAGGTTAATGTATGACCCCAGCTAGGCTCACTGTATTATACTCAGGGTTTCCCCCCTCTATTGTTCAACAAATTACAGATTCATTTTTTGGTACATGGCAGTTATTAACTTTAATATTGCCTAATTATATTGTTTTTTTTTTTTGGCAAATGATAAATATGTGGTAATTTTTTTATTTTGGAAAGCTTAATGCCCTTTAATTTACTCTTATTCTCCACTATGGTTGTTTTTTAATAAAATATTTTGATTGGGGAAATTATTTAGGGTTGAAATAATAATGATCTGATTTAATTCTTTTTGCCCAAATTGTTGTTATTTCATCTATTCAATTCTTTTTGGCCAAATTGTTATGGCCATTATATTGACAATATATTTCTTAAAAACGAAAGAAACAAGACCAAGAAACGAAATCCAATTTTTATTCTCATAATAAATATATATGCTTATACATTCCTTTCATTCTTATGCAATGCGCATATTGGGCCAAATAAACATATATTGTTAAATAAGCATGATCCTAGATGGTTACGATGATCTGCGTTACTAACCGAGGCATCATTGCCACCCATAGACAGTCTCGAATCATCGCTAGGAATTATTATGGGATCACTACCTTGAAAAAAATGAGATGATACGGTCTCCTCTGAGCCGGTCCTACAATATTTCTTACATACTAAACCTTTTGCTAGTATTGTTCCCCGAACAGCCGGAATGATCAGTCCTCCGGGCCATGTTGGATCTGGCAGACGCCCAACTCTCATTCTACGTTTCATAAATGACTGCACTTTCTTTTTTGAAAAGTTATCACTAACTTCTGATGACTCCATTATTAAAAAATGCAAATGGAGAGGCACTATGACATACCTTCTTGATCAAATAACACCTATTTATACTATTCATCATGGACATTATATGTTTGGTGTTTGGAGGCGATGGGGGGGGGGGGGTTCTTACCATTCTTTAAAACACATAATATTCTTTATAAAAAAAATAGATGTATTCTATTGATTTGATAGCTTTTTTTATGCTTAATATCCATGAGAATCATGCTTAGGATTTAGCATGATTGTATGTCATATTAATTGCCACTGTAGTAATTTATATTTAAATTAACATTTGATGATTTTATATGGATTAAGAATCAAATGAAAGTATGAATCCATTGTGTATGAACTGTCAATTTTATGTAATTGGTCAAATAACCTTAAACCTTAGTCAATGTTGCACTCCAGTCAAATTTGGCTCTAACTAGAGTTAAGACTATGGACATTTAGGTAATTTCGCACCCCTAATTTTTTTACCTTAACTCTAGTTTCGCACCCCCTTTCGCCCTACCTTCATTTCACCTTAGATTGCTCAGCCCTTAGCTCAGCCCTTTCACTACAAATCTGCCAATTCCATTCATCCACTGCTATGAAGAGGGCGACGAGGTTTGCAAGAGCATGTCTTCAAACAACTCCGATTCAGTAGAATGGATTAAAGAAGTGCGTTGTTGTTGCGGCGAAGTCGCTCTGGTAAAGATGTAGTAGAGTTATGCGAACCCTTGAAAGTGATTTAGAGCATGCCCACACAATGGAACACGTGTAAGCATCTTAAACCATCTACTCTATTGTTATTAGGTGCTAAAATACTTAATTTGGCTTTGTCCATTTCAATTTCAATGTTAGGGAAATGGGAACTATAGGTGTTTTCAATGGTTGGACTCTGATGTCTTTGACCATGTGGTCGAAGTGATTCGAGGTCTATTGTTAGATAAGCAAGAGAGTGAGATGCAAAGGCTTCAAGCAATGATTAATGAAAAAATGTCAACTTGAAGAAGAAGAATTTGGATTCCAAATATAATTTTTTGTATGGTTTTGGATTTGTAATTGTTGTTGGTTTCCTTTGTTTTATGCATTGGATGAGAAATGTAGAACCAAGTGAAAATATTTTCCAGTTGAACTAGGATCTTAATGGTTTTGACTAGTTTGTCAAATGCCATAGTGTGTAATGAAATGAGGTTATTGGTACTTTGTATTGGTTTTGAGTAGTTTGTAAAGACTTGGGTTAATTGAAATGTTTGGATAATTGTCCATTTCAAAAATGTGTACTGCAATGGAATTGTGTAATGGAAAAATTGTGTAGCAATGGTGTAATGGAACTATGGAACTGCAAAATGAAGTGCTAAATGAACCAAAGAATGAACAAAAAAACTGCAAAATGACCAAATGAGCACAAAAAATGCCTTTGCATTGCAGACTTGTAGTAATAGTTAATCTGCCAAATGTACTTAAACTGGCCAATTCAGCAAAAAAAAAAAAAAAAAAAAAAAAAAAANAAAAGAAAAGTTGGTCACTAACAATATATTCTGTCAGACCAAACTTCCTACCAGCACAAAAGACCAATTTACAAAAGAACATACACCCATGTTTAGGTAATTCTGGTCTACCAAACTACCTACAAGCACCATTGTTTACCAAGACACTAGGCATTGTACAAAAAAAACATACATCAATTTCATTTTGGTCATTATAGTTGACAAGAACATACATCATTGTTTCCTTTTGATCACTAGCAAATTTCTAGGCCTGGCCAATCTTTGAATTGCACTTAGAGTTCTGCTTCTAAGGCCAATTCTCTGCATCTCTTCAGTAGCATTTGTAGTTGAAGTGGTTGTTTGTGAAGCAATAAAAGTAGACTCCTGTGGAACCTAGTTGTGCAGTGGTTATGATGACTGAGATCCCACTACCTCCTGAGATCCCTATACAAAGAAGTGGTAAGTAAGTAATGTTTTAGGTTATTAGTAAACAATAAATCAAGTGCTAAATGTTGAACATCCAATTACCATTTCATCAAGTACAAATGCAGGGACTTGTGTTTCAATTGGTATGTCTTCTAACTGCCCTTCAACCTCATTGTGCCTTTCACCCTCAACCTCATCTTCACTCTCAACATTCTGATTTTCCAAATCAACCTATTCAGATACCTACATGATAATAATATTAGATACAACATTCAAGTAATTGCATTAAATGGAAGACTCAAATAATAGCATTGCATGTGAATTTTTAGCCTTGCAAGTAGTCTTATTATGCCCTATCAGTCCACATACTCTGCACCTCTTCACCTTTACTAATTTATTTGTTCTAACTTGACTTCTTTGTTGCTTGCTCTCTTGAAGTGGTCAATCTTTCTCTTTTTCTTAGGTCTACCAGGTTGTGCCTTATATTTGGTGGGGGGGGGGGGGGGGNGGGGGGGGGGGGGGGGGGTGGAGGGCTAGTGCTGGAAGATCAACTTTATGCCATAAATCTGAAAATTGAATGGGCAGTATTGCAGGTTCATAAGCTCTTAGATAAGTGTATACTGTATAGTAGTGGTGTACATAATCATCAGGGCTTTGTCTCTATTTGCTAATAGCTGCAACAACATGACTGCAAGGAATGCCAGTCAGATCCCATCCTCTACAACTACACTGTCTTTGGGCTAAATCCACCTTGAAGGCCTTAAAGTTGTGATCATTAACTTGGTATAAATTATCATGTGACTTGTAAGTACCATACCTAGCTGACTTATCCTTAGCCTCTTCAAGACACTTAGGGTGTGTTTGGTTGGTGGGTTTAGGCATAGGGAATGGGTATGAAAGTGATTGCTTGTGTTTGGTTGATAGGTTTTGTGAATGCTACTATGGGTTTGGAATACCCAATTAATGAGAAAACTCATACCCTTATTAAATAAGGGTTTCATCTCCCTTCCTCCTTTCTTTCTCAATTATTAATAATCATTCTCATTCCACCCAACTACCAAACATGCTAAATACTTTCACCAAAACCCATTACCATTACCAAGTATTTGATACCCATTCCGATTCCGATTCCCATGTGCGAACCAAACGCACCCTTAGATATTTTGGGATAAATCTTATGTGGATATGTCTTCTTTTTGTCTCTATTCTTTTGCATTCTACCCATGAGATATAGCATAATCTTATCACACATAGTTAGGAGAGGCTTGTCCCTGAAACTCAAGATATTGTTATTCCATGACTCACACAAGTTATTCAATAGCATATCAGACTTTGGAAATGTGCTAAAAAATGCCCTACAGTAGTGTCTAGGATCTCTAGCAGCCAACCACTCAGAAGCTTATTCATTTTCTTGCTTTAACTCCTCTATAATCCTTTTAAATTCTGCCTCTGTTGTTGCTTTACACACACTCCACAACTTCTGCTTCAGAACATTTCCAGTAAATCCATCATTCACAAAGTTAGCATGCATATGCCTAACACAAAATATGTGTTTAACACCAGGAAACAACTCCTCAATAGTAGGTAACAAACCCTTTTATTTATCTGAAATTATTGTCCATGCATGAGGATTACTTGCTATATTCAAATCACTGTCTAGCTGCTCTAAAAACCATGTCCAACTCTCCATCAACACCAACAACACTTAAAAGTTACCCTCCCTTCTAACAACCCTTCAAATGATAGCCATCCAACCCAAAAAAAAAGGTATACAGCCTCTTAGAACCCCTTCTTTGCAAGCTCCAAAGCAAATATATAACCTAAGAAACCTAGGTTTTCCATTAACACTAAATTCACTATCAAGTTTCATCTTGACTGTAGTCCCAGGATTGCTTCTCCTTAATTCCTCACAATAATCATTCAACAACTTGAATTGGTTAGAATCTTGACCTTCCAACTCCTTTCTAGCCTTATGTTTAGTCCTATAAGCCTTATTTTTTGTAACCTGATAGTGTAATTTCTGTTTGACATGCTCTTGAAACTATCTCTTTCCCCAGTCCATATTCAATCTAAAGTCATCTTTGTACAATCTTGCAAGAAAACCAGAGTTAACATTCTTGTTCTCATCTTGGTCTTTACATGNGGGGGGGGGGGGGGGGGGTGGAGGGCTAGTGCTGGAAGATCAACTTTATGCCATAAATCTGAAAATTGAATGGGCAGTATTGCAGGTTCATAAGCTCTTAGATAAGTGTATACTGTATAGTAGTGGTGTACATAATCATCAGGGCTTTGTCTCTATTTGCTAATAGCTGCAACAACATGACTGCAAGGAATGCCAGTCAGATCCCATCCTCTACAACTACACTGTCTTTGGGCTAAATCCACCTTGAAGGCCTTAAAGTTGTGATCATTAACTTGGTATAAATTATCATGTGACTTGTAAGTACCATACCTAGCTGACTTATCCTTAGCCTCTTCAAGACACTTAGGGTGTGTTTGGTTGGTGGGTTTAGGCATAGGGAATGGGTATGAAAGTGATTGCTTGTGTTTGGTTGATAGGTTTTGTGAATGCTACTATGGGTTTGGAATACCCAATTAATGAGAAAACTCATACCCTTATTAAATAAGGGTTTCATCTCCCTTCCTCCTTTCTTTCTCAATTATTAATAATCATTCTCATTCCACCCAACTACCAAACATGCTAAATACTTTCACCAAAACCCATTACCATTACCAAGTATTTGATACCCATTCCGATTCCGATTCCCATGTGCGAACCAAACGCACCCTTAGATATTTTGGGATAAATCTTATGTGGATATGTCTTCTTTTTGTCTCTATTCTTTTGCATTCTACCCATGAGATATAGCATAATCTTATCACACATAGTTAGGAGAGGCTTGTCCCTGAAACTCAAGATATTGTTATTCCATGACTCACACAAGTTATTCAATAGCATATCAGACTTTGGAAATGTGCTAAAAAATGCCCTACAGTAGTGTCTAGGATCTCTAGCAGCCAACCACTCAGAAGCTTATTCATTTTCTTGCTTTAACTCCTCTATAATCCTTTTAAATTCTGCCTCTGTTGTTGCTTTACACACACTCCACAACTTCTGCTTCAGAACATTTCCAGTAAATCCATCATTCACAAAGTTAGCATGCATATGCCTAACACAAAATATGTGTTTAACACCAGGAAACAACTCCTCAATAGTAGGTAACAAACCCTTTTATTTATCTGAAATTATTGTCCATGCATGAGGATTACTTGCTATATTCAAATCACTGTCTAGCTGCTCTAAAAACCATGTCCAACTCTCCATCAACACCAACAACACTTAAAAGTTACCCTCCCTTCTAACAACCCTTCAAATGATAGCCATCCAACCCAAAAAAAAAGGTATACAGCCTCTTAGAACCCCTTCTTTGCAAGCTCCAAAGCAAATATATAACCTAAGAAACCTAGGTTTTCCATTAACACTAAATTCACTATCAAGTTTCATCTTGACTGTAGTCCCAGGATTGCTTCTCCTTAATTCCTCACAATAATCATTCAACAACTTGAATTGGTTAGAATCTTGACCTTCCAACTCCTTTCTAGCCTTATGTTTAGTCCTATAAGCCTTATTTTTTGTAACCTGATAGTGTAATTTCTGTTTGACATGCTCTTGAAACTATCTCTTTCCCCAGTCCATATTCAATCTAAAGTCATCTTTGTACAATCTTGCAAGAAAACCAGAGTTAACATTCTTGTTCTCATCTTGGTCTTTACATGTGTGTTCAGGGTTGTATGTCTTCATTTAAAATGGACATCTAAGATTGCTTCTTGACCCAAAAATCGTCCATTTGCAAATATCATTGTGTCTACAACAGACCCTAACTCTTCTGCCCTCATTCTTTGTAAATTTCACATCTTTTCTTCTCATTACCTCATGATAATTTACAACCCACTTAAATTCAGAGGCAGATTTAAAAATCATTCCCAAAAGAAACTTAAACCCTTCATTTTTCAGGTTTCTTTCTTGGAACACAGTCTCAGTACCATTAAATTCTCTATCAGAATCTGAATCATCTAGACTCCTAAACATTTATTTAGAATGTACACAATCAACTTGATCAACTTCTACCTCAGCCTCATTTTCCACCTACTTAGAAGTAAGACCATTAACTTCTATCTCAACTTCTTCGAACAGAGTATCTGGACCATTAACTTCTCTCTCAGAATGTTGTTCACTCCTGTGACACCCCCAACTTTTCACGCTGAGATAGGCATAAACTTAACATAAAAGCTAGCAATCCCAAGACTAACATCATAATAAAGCGGAAGCATTCTATTACTTAAACGACTGTCATGCCACATCCAGAATAATCCAACTCTAGATGCACATGCTAAAATCATAATACTGATCCACAGAGTAAAGATAGATGTAATAGTCAAAACGGAATACATAAACTAAGGCACACAGTCCCGAAAATGTCTAAAACAGTTCACTAGTCTAAGCATAGCATAAGTAGGTCTATCTCTATCGCGCTCTCGGCTCAGACTACTCCATACATGGAAAATAGTTTAGGGAAACATTTGCAAAAGAATGCTAAGCAATCAACCACTCACACTCGTGAGAAAATACATAGCATAGTATGGTTTGTAAATAGGTTTACACACACGTATAGAATATACGCACCGACGATACTATTCTTTATTTAAATCAGAAGACTCAACAACAACAAGCTGAATAAATCACAAACCAAAGACTCTTCCAAATGAATCCAACACCAAGTAACAAATGCATAAGACAACAAGTCTATAACAAGATACCAACTGAGTTACAAGTTCAACCGAATAATCACAAGGAAATCAACCAAACCACAATACCAAGGATAAGATCCCAACCACAATCACCAAACCATAATACCGACCATCATACCAAACCTCCATACTAATATCACTACACAGAAGCATAAAGCCCAACCACAGAGGCACGAAGCCCATTACCACAGAGGCACATGGCCCAACCACAGAGGCATACAATGCCCAATCACAGAGGCGCAATGCCCAACCACAGAGGCATAGAATGCCCATTACCACAGAGGCACAAAGCCCGACCACAGAGGCATACAATGCCCATTACCACAGAGGCACAAAACCCGACCGCAGAGGCATACAATGCCCATTATCACAGAGGCACAAAGCCCAAACAATTCCTCTCATAACACCATCCACCAATAAACCATAATTCCAAGGTTATTAAAGACTCAACAAGCAAAGAGATACTCATAAGGACTCAAGGTCTCCACATACCAAATTCATATTCATTCCCAAGAGAATTACTCCACCAACAATACTCAACTCAGGATATGAACACAGTACATACTCAGAATAATAACCAAAGATTCAACCAATAATACTAACTCAATAAGTCAAGATAAATGACCAAAGATCATGAATAAATACTCAAGAATCAAGGTAGAATACTCAACAATATGTTCAAGACACATCCCAGAATCAAAGATGAAACAACAAAGTCAAAAACCCACGAAACAACACTGGAACAGAACCAGGGAAAATGAACTAACGGAACGGACTAGCGGAATGCCACGGTCGGCCACCCCTGATCCACACGAAGGCCGCGGAGGGGATCCACGGATCGCACCTCACCGCTACACCATACCGCCATGTTCATGAGGAAGAGATTGGCGGGACACATTATACCGCCACTCACTTCCGCAAGAACAACTCCCCACCCAAATTACACAGAACCCAACCAGACACGAAGCGATGATCAATAAACCATTCCAGAATACGAAATATGTTCAGATTGCACAGATTACACATCTCAGAGGCCAAATAATACATGGAAACCATAACAATAAATACTCATACTCCTCACAATGAAAAGGATAATGAACACAAGTCCAATAGTCCACAAGATAGGCTCACAATCCAACAAAACAAGGCTAAAACACCAAGAAATTCCACAGGATTCCACAACACCAAATAATATTCATAGATTCATGAGTGAAAGTAGGTTTTAGTATAACATGGAAGATTACCTCTTAGAGCTTTAACAATCCAAGTACTCCCCACCTCTATGCTCAACCTCACAAGTCACCTCCACCTTCTTGATCACCTTTAACCCCAAGAGTCCCCAAAAAGAGTATAATGAGAACTTGTAAAAGACTATGAAATCATGAGGAGAAATGTAATCTTCCTAAGGATTCATACTTACCCAAGCACCAAGACTCCTAAAAGAGCAACCTTTCTTGAAGTCTTGCTAAGATGGAAGATAGTGTATGTTTAGGGTTCTTAGGAAATGAAAGGGTGATGGGAATTCTTTTGCAGGAATAAGAAAGAGCTAGGGATTATTATTGTAAGGCTTTTATATGGACTTGGGGAAAGTCATTACATACACATTATATATATCAATATGGTGTTAGAATAAGGAAATGGACTCATTCATAAGGAATGGCTATCCACATAAAATATTAATTTAATGAATATTAAACATGGTTCTTCAAAGATTGGGCCATTAAATATTTAATTCACTTATAAAGAATAAAATGTCCAAATGAAGAAATCCCTTACAAGATTAAATCAAGGATTTGGGCCCTTTGATTAAATAAATAAACTAGAGTATGGAAATATATCTTTATTAAAGGAACAAAGCCCAATTAAATAAAAATTAATTTCACGGTAGAAATAATTACCAGAGTTTAATGTTTGAATTAAATCCGGGGTATCACAACTGCCCTCATCTTGGACATCAGTGAATAGTGCATCATCTCCCAAAGACCTAGATATCTCTACTTCATAATCCCATTGATCATCATACAAATGTTCAACATAAATGTTTAATTCCTTTTTCTTGGAACCTCTAAACTAAGCACTAAAATGTCAGCATCAGTGCTCACTTTCCTTAGTTCAGTTTTTTATTTTATTTTTTGTCATACCTTTAACCTTAACCCAGAATTGGACCTTTTTATCACAAAACCTTA
This sequence comes from Ipomoea triloba, assembly GCF_003576645.1. NCBI lineage: Eukaryota > Viridiplantae > Streptophyta > Magnoliopsida > Solanales > Convolvulaceae > Ipomoea > Ipomoea triloba. Next base: position 4,981,015 of record NC_044921.1, read on the forward strand.
ATTGTTTCACCATCCTTCTGAAATCCAGTAAACTTCCCTCTTCACAGTTGAAATAATCAAAATACTCCACAAAGTCATCCCTATAGTCAACTTTTGGCTTCTATACCAAATTACCCCCAATATGTAGTTTAATTATAAACACGGAGGAACCCTCAACATCATCTATAAAGCAATAAACTAAAGGTCAACTTTACAATTTTGCAGGAAAAAAAAAAAAAACAAAGTCCATTCATAGTTAATTTGACAGTTTTGCAGCAAAAATGAAAGGTTCATTCACAATCAAATAAATACACAATCAGTACACTACCTATGGTCTCTATGTTGGTACCACCTGCTTCAATACACTACAATAAAGAAACATACAACTACAACTGGCCCCCACTAAGCAATAACCACATAACCCAACAACACATTGCACATGCAAAAAATAAACATAGAAACAACCATTTCAAATTTGGATATATACTTTTTACTCAACTAAAACTGGTCCCCACTAAGCAATAATCCCACAACCCAAGATATTGCACATGCTAGCATTTCTTTAAAGAACACAGAGAAGATAAAAATCTATTTTTAAACTGTGAAAAATAAAGCCATTCAAGTTCGGCTACTTACACGTAGGAGTTGTATTGGGGCCATTAATCATCCTACTCGTCATGTTGTTGCAAACCTATGTCGTCGTCCTCTTCGTAGAAGTGGGATGAATGGGCAATGGCGGATTAGGGCTGAAATGCGATGAATGGGCAATGGTGGGTGAAGTGGGTGAAGTGGGTGAAAGGGGGTGAAATGGGCGAAATCGGGTGTGAAACCAGAGTTAAGGTAAAAAAAAAATAGGGGTGCGAAATTACTTAAATGTCCATGGTCTTAACACTAGTTAGAGCCAAATCTGACCGAAGGGCAACAGCGACTAAGGTTTAAGGTTATTAGGGACTCAATTACATAAAATTGACAGTGGGGCACTACATTACAGTCCGGGCAACAATTGGATGACCAAAAGTGAGATTTTTCACATATTTTAATTTAAATGAGTCACATTGAAAAGTATTTTTACTATAAAAATAATGAAAAATAATTATATCAGTTAGCTTATTTAAAATTTTGAAACTAGTTGATGAGTTTGGACCGTACGAAAGAACAAACGTTGAGTTTGATATTAATTAATGATGATAAATATTTGTGGTAGAAACTAGAAAGTAGTCAAATCTGTAATCTGTAATTTATTATACACACCAGATTTGGTAAATTAAAGAAAGAAATTACACTTTTATATTAGTAAAAAAGATGAGCATTAAATGCTTTGCCCACCATCTCATCTTTAATTTATTATACGCACCAGATTTGGTAAATTATAATTAATAAGTTGGTGGCACGTAAATAATCAACTAATCTTGTGAATTTACTAAATTAATAAATAACACTCATCACCTCTGTGGATTATACGAATATGTGTGGTAAATGACAGCTATATATACCTCCATATTCCTCCCAACAATTCCCACAGCCACAGCAATCTTAAGCTACAATCATATTCTTAAATCAAGCTAATTAAACTAGATAATGGCAGTCGTCGGAAACCTAAAGCAGCTGATGCCATTGCTCCTCCTATGTATCATCACTTTCACAGTTCTCTCGCCTTGGGCCGAAGCGCAGGTCTCATGCGACGACATTTACAAGCAAATTTCACCGTGCTCAGGCTACGTGAAGACAGGCGGTGCCGTACCAGCGGATTGTTGTCCAGCCCTGAAAACTATGGTCGATAGTTTAAAGACGAAGCTAGACAGGCAAAGTGCTTGCCAGTGCATAAAAGACGGGGTTTCTAAAGCCACACCAGAGCAACTGAAACGAGCTCAGGGTCTCCCGGGTTATTGTAAAGTCCCCTTTCCGTTTAAGATTGGTCCGGACGTCGACTGTTCAGCAGTCCCAAAAAGAACGTAATTAATTAAAAGAACATATATGTTAATACCTTCCAGAAAAAAGGTGTTAATTGAATTGGCATGATGATATTTGAGAATTAATAGAAACCTTTAATTTTATTTATTTTTTGGATTTTAATATTTTCTTTTTTATGGTGGAGATCTAAATGATTATAATAGGGGTCATGTGAATACTCCATATCTCATAAAAAAAATTAAATAAAAAAAACTATATTAGAAGAGGTTTGTCGTCCCCTCTTTAATTGACAAGTAGAGGAAGAAATGATGTGTTTCATTCATGCGTTTACACACTGAATCAAAATTGTGTTTAGTTAACAACTTTTTAATAGGGGTAATGCGAGTACGTGGATCAAATTTTTTTAAAATAAGTCATTCTTCTAAATCTTTAAAATAATTTGCTTTATATGAGGCAAATAAAATAAATTTAAAATACATATGATTAATTATCAAGTTCTTTTCATATTATTTACTATCAAATTTTTTAAAAAGAACCAAATAAGTTATTAATACATGGTCCTCCGATTATTAACGATTTACTAGTTGTAGTCCCTCGACTAAAAAATGATCTACAATGGTCCTTTAAATTTTTAAAAATAATCACTCAAGATCCTTTTAAGATGTCTTGTGGTCATTTTAAATTCGGGTAATTTAAGAATTAAGACCATGAGTGATTATTTTTTAAAACTTAGAGGACCATTAGAGGTCATTTAAAAGTCGAGAGATCATAGCTAGTAAAGTGCTAATACTCGGAGGATCATTGAAAATATATATTAACTCTTTTACATTTGAACGAGAGTTATAAAGGCTTGTTTCTTACTTAAACCTAGAATATAGGAGGTAGATAGTTTGCCTCCACCTCATCAAGGTTGACAGTACAGTAGATGACTACCACCTCTATGAATACTCCATATCTCATAAAAAATTAAAAAAAAAAAACTATATTAGAAGAGGTATTCATACATACTTTCTCAACCTGTTGAAGCACATTATCTCATAAAAAATTAAATAAAAAAATATATTAGAAGAGGTATTCATACATACTTTCTCAACCTGTTGAAGCACAAAGAATTATTGTCCCTTATAGAAGAGCCACTAAATGCCATTTAAGCACAAGGCTAATGGCCATAATTATGAGTTTGATTACCCTTTCAATTAAACATTTCATTCCATAATTAAAAAGGGGTGTCATTCCATCTTATTGGTAATCTAACTTTTTAAATTTGGATTAGTACTTTTAGATTTTTGTTTTGATTTTTTGTTCATATTGATGCTTTGGATATCATTATATTAGGATTAATTGCCTTGATTTTTTTTTCGTATTTTTAAAACATTTATTCTCATTATAATGTCATACACAACCAAACATCAATATTGGTAATCATTTTAATTCCACCCTACTACCAAATATGTAAAATACTTTCACCAAAACTCATTATCATTACCAAGTATATGTGTGTGTGTATATATATATATATATAATTACAATCATATGAGACAACATATTTAGGTGAGAAATAAGAATTAATTCTATGCGTCCATCTTGGGATGTTTGATGGCTGAGATTATTTCCTTGCTTTTTCCTTTATAAGGTTATTATTAATTAGTGGGGAGTTTTGTGTAATTTTAACAGCTTTTTATTTTAGTATGATATTATATGGATATATTATGCTTGCTTTTAGGTGTTTTAATTTAGGTAGGATTGCATATTCTCTTTCTTCTCAATGTTTGGCGTGTTCTATTTGTTCAATATCCATACGCATATCTTTCTTTTTCCTGAAGCATGGAGAACGTTAATGGAGGTATGTTTTCGATCTTTTTTTCATTGTGGTTTAGTTATGCCATTATTCGTGATTGTGTGCATGTGTGTATGATGACGTGTGCAATTGTGTTTTATTTCCTTTATGTTTATCAATTTTGGGGAGTTGCATTTTTTATTTTTTTTTTGTATTTGTTTGCTAGTATACAATGGTGTTTGGATCTTTTTCTTTCTACTTTTGATGTCGTTTCATTTTTTCTCTTCTCATATTGGTCATTCTATAATATTTGTTCACATTTTACTAATCTTAGTTTTCGTCAATGTGTGCATCTATGTATAGTAGTGTGTGCACTGGTGTGATAGGGTGTGTAGTTGTCTTTTATTTTCTTTATGTTCGTCAAAGTTGCGTGTTTTTGTATTCGTTTACTAGTATACAATAGTGGTTGAGATGTTTTTGTTTCTACTTCTGATGTCATTCAATTGTTTCACATCTCATATTAGTTGTTCTATAATATTTGTTCACCTTTTACCAATCTTAGTTTTCGTCAATGTGTGCATGTATGTATAGTAGCATGTGCACTGATGTTTTGTACTTTAACTTCCCGTTAATTTTTTGGTTTGTGTTTTTTAAATGATGGTTTTTTTTGTGTTAAACCGGTGATTAGAATTTGTTGTTTTATAATGTTGGTGTGTTTTAATTTTTTTTCCCTTTTTTTTGTTTAATTTTGTGCATTGGGGCAGCATTGTATATGCTATATGTTATGTTAAGTGCACAAAGTGTTTAATTGAAGTGTGGTTATCATGTTTTATTGGTGTTGTTGAGTGCCAATTTTCTTTTAATTATGCTTTCCCTAACTCGATTTCTATGGCAGTTGGTGAATGCATGTCCTGAGGTTGGTCTTCAGCATGTCATGGAAATTTCTCCTGGGCGTACGAAGTATTGGGTGCTGGTATGTGACATTGCTATCAAGCCATTCATTGGTCAAAGGTTTCACAATTCAGACGAAGTTGTTCTGTTTTTATATCCCCTCTACTTCTACCGTTGGGTGTGATGTCCTTCGCAATACCGATTTGAAGAATAGGCACGAGGAGGTCTGGACTATTTGGGTGTTATCTGAATACATTAATCTTTTGTGTTTCAATTTGACATTGTAGGCATTGGTTTGTGAACAAATAACTCCTTTTTTGCTTTAAGGTAAACAACTCTGTTTTGAACTGTTGGGGTTGTGCATATTTGTGTTAACAATTGTGTCATTTTAATAATTAGTGTGCACGCAGTGTCCTATACTAGTACTTCAAAACAAATTTCATTAGTTTCGTTTGTTCATGACGTTGTTATGAAGCTACGTGTGCCAATTAAGGTAAGGTCATGTGCACTGCATTGCGTTGTCTTTAGATCGTCTTGGCATGCCCTTGTGCACCACAGGATACGGCCCTGTGCCATACTGACAAAGCCAATGTGCACACAACATGAAACGCGTGTGCATATCGCTGACCATTTGTGACTTGCCCCTATGCATAGCTATGAGTGTGCACATATTCATTCGGTAAACAGATGTGCATTTCAGTATAACTGCGTGTGCATAACATTGCATTTCAGTGTGCAACTAAAAAGTATATTTGTGTGCACTCATTTTAGTTTCCTTGTGCACTGTGCATACTCTACCAACTTACAAATTAACAAAGACCTAGAAACTAAACTAGCACAAACACTACACATTATCATCAAATAAGATAATCATTAAATTCTCACTCTTGGGTCAAACTCAATGTTAACAAACATAGTAATAAATATATTGTCCACACAAAAAACACATCTAAGTAAGCCAAACTATTATCGTTTATATTATCCTTTAGGTTGGCTAACGAAGTCATCGTCTTCATTGCATGTTTGTGATGGTTGACGATATTGTTGAGCGACCCGTTCTTTCTTCACTGCACGAAGGAAACCAAAAACAATTCAGTTCTCTATTTAGGTACACACATATATAATGCTGGTTTACTAACATCAGAAACAGCGCACACACAAAGATATAATCTTTAATTTTTTAAACAATATATATATACTAAACTCACCCACAACAACAGTCATTCTGTATATGTGCACAAACATTTAACATAACTAAAATATTTATTAACCAACAAAAAAATCAAGCTTGTTTAAAAACCTAGTAATTACAACCCCCATTATGTCACAGTGCAAACACATTCACATAGGATTTTTTTTATTAAACGATAGAGATATAAAAAAAATTCACCAACAACCATATGTGCATGCGCATTTAAAGTGTCTAAAATATGTATTAAACACGATGTGCACAGGGAAACAAAGCCCACGATGTGCATATTACCTGTATGTGCATTTTTATTGATAGGTGTGTCACAAAAAAAATTCATTTCGTATGTGCATTTTTATTGATAGGTGTGTGCACATGTTCCCTGGTTGCAATGTAAAAGTAGCTCCTGTTTGCACCTAAAGCAGTTTGTATGTGCATTCTTCTATCCTAACTCATATGTTAATAGAACGTTGTGTGTACCCAAATGTGTTCAGCTGAGTAATGATTTAAAACAAAATAATAATAATTTTTCTTCTATTGACTTTGCATCTATTATTGCCATATATATACTCTGCCTTGCTGGTTTGCACAGACCTACATCCTGTTCAGAAATCTAAATACAAACGGAATTGCTTTGTTTCCCTGTGTAGTTAAAACGAATATACAAATCAGTATCCTATTGACTTTGCATCTATTACCGCCATTACATGTATTCAAAAACAATCTCACACACTTTGGGCACTCAGTTTCTATTCAATTTAACAAGCATGCACACACTGCCATGCATGGTAGCATGGCTTTCTTTTGTCCCCAGCATAATACCCACTCTTTGCTGTATGCGCACTGTACACCTCTCACCCCCTATTATCTAATTTCACTCGCCTAACCACCATAGCTCTGACCCACAATGAACGCCCAATTCACACATTTAACGCCAATCTAGCTTGTAGGTATGTTTTTGTAATGCTCTAAATGCCTACAATCTGTCTTACGCCGGAAAGCCAGACCGGAGTGTGTGTTTGTGGTCGCCGGAACCCTAGCCTAACATTCGCTGTCCTCATCGCCAGTTGAAAAAAAATGGAAAAAAAAAAAAGTCAGCAACAACCCAGATACGTATACGACACCTTTGGTGTCTGCACGAGATCTTGCCCTAATTCGTCGCTTCCCTGTGAGTTTTGTTCCGCCCATGGTTATCTGTAGGGAGCCCTGCAAAGCGCGTCTCGCAGTAGGATTTCGAATGGAACTCTAACGCACGACTTCAACGGAGTGGGGAGAGGAAAAGTCGGCCCTTCGTATGTTCTCGAACCGCCCACGACCATGAGCTTTTACTGATTTACCCTCCCTTGCCTTTTGTTTTTGTTAATTACCAAAATTATTAAGTTACCGTGTTCATTTTTTGATGCCAAATCTGAACCATCAATTATGTTCATCCTATGGCTACGATTTTGTCCTATTTCTCATCTAAAAGGATTGTCTCATATGAAGTCAACCCAAATGACGGTAGATTTCATGTGGGTGAAAATGTATTGAAATATCAATCATCCTTCTAAATCATTCAAATAATTTCGATCTCTTTTATGGTGGACCAATAAAATAATATAATGTTCCAAATATGAACAGGAGTACCATCATTTTTCTGAATACAAACTAGTGATTTTGAACTACATTAACCAACACGAAATCGTGACAATTAAGCATCCATTTGGAAATCTAAATGACTGTAGATGTCTTGGTGTGTTTAGGGCGGAAACCAGTGGTCTGGTTTCAACGGGAAACCTTGAAAAAAAAAAACATCACTGGTTTCGCCGAAAATCACGACAATTGTGGTTTTCTATGGAAATCATGTTTTGGTTTTCCACTAAATTTTGGCGGAAGCCATTTTTCGCCAAAATGCCTTCAATTTCCCTAGTAAACAAAAAAAAAATGTAGTTGACTGGATTTTCCTATTGCATCTGATATGCCATTAAATAGCTTATAATTATGCTCATTTATGCTTGTTTTTTGCTCAAATGTTAAGTAAAGGAAGGTAGGACAATGCTCAATTTAGTGTTGATGGATAATATACTATGTCTGGGCCACATGGACCGGCCCAAGCGAGTAACTGGATCAAGAAGGTCCAAGAAGGAGACCCAGCACAGAGTTACCGAAGAGTTCGATAAGAATTGGACTTAGTATTTGTAATATTAGTAGGAATATGGCTTATTATTTATAATGTAACAAGGACTATACTCCCAATATGAGGTAGTCCAGGATTCTTATTCCTTGAAAGGACAAGCAATTCCGAGTAATACCTATATTCTTTCCATATCTTTTCCCTACATTTTTCATATATTCTCGCTATTCTAACAGGTAGTGTTGCCTTGCCTTTGACTACCCAAAAGTCATAAAATTAACATTGGCGTCGTCTGTGGGGACTGATACGAAAAGCTTCGTACTTTCCTCTGAACCTGAGAAAACATGGTGACTACACGACAAAGCACGCGAACAAATCAGCTAGTGAGGGATTCGCGATAAGCTCTTAATCAAACCCCCCCCCCCCCCNAACCCCCCCCCCCCTCTCATGGACCATCCAACCAACCTGCCCCCGCACGAGATGCCAGCCAAGAGAATCCCCATAGGGAGGAGAGAACCCACTCAGGCATACTAACACCGGACATTGGTGTCCCTCGGACCCAATCGGTCGAACTTCCCCCCGAGATAATGGAGGCCGCCAAACACCTTCGTAGATTTCTAAACCCAGGATGAACGACGAGAGGTAAGTCCCAACCAGACCCCTTTCATGAAAACCATGAACACCGAAAGCCTCAGGGGGTTTCGCAGGATAGACACTGGAGGGAAATCTCAGTCCATGATCGTTTGGGAACCCCAAATCTACAACCTAACGCCCCATGCCCTAAATAAGGGAAAACTGCGACAGAAAGCCCACGATGAAGGGTTAGTCTCAACCCTCTACGGTGAGCTCAAGTCACTCGAGCAACCAACCCCTATGCGGGGAGACTACCAACGATAGAGCCACATAGAGAGGAAGCCTTAGAGGACACAACAGAAAGTTGAGGCGAAACCCCATATCAAAATCAAGGAGGTCGGGATCGAGAAATAGTTGAGCTCGCCAGGAAGCTAAGGGACCTCCAGGAAAGGATTGAAGGGGGAAAAGATCGGCCAACCGTCCGATCCCTATTATCTACCAGCCTGTTTACTTTAGTGATACAAGAATATCGGGCACCTAGAGACTTTAAATGCCCAACGATGCCCACATACAATGGAACGATAGACCCTAGTGATCACCTAATCAGTTTTAAATCAAGGATGATGGTAAAAGGAGGAAAGGACTCAATGTATTGTCAAGCCTTTTTCCCAACAGTAGGAGAAGTCGCACAATGATGGTTCTTATCATTGCCGCCACGATCTATTGACAGCTTTGAAACCTTAGGTGAATGATTCATAACATACTTCGCGAGAAGCATAAAAACCAAAAGGCACGCCATGACCGCCATACGACAAGGAGAAGTGGAAACCCTAAAAGAATTCTTGAGAAGATGACAAAAGGACATACAAAAGGTGGAGGATCTGGATGACCGAACAACTTTAACACTCTTCACGGAGGCCCTAAGGGCAGGGGACCTATTCGCCAGCCTACAAAGGCATACACCCGCGACATACGCCCAAGCTATCTAGCGAGCTAACAAATATGCAAAGACGGAAGAGGCCATACCACAACATGTTTGTCGTTGAAGTGCAAAGACTTTACTTAACTTGAAATTGTAAAGGGACCATTTAGACTCAAAAAAGATAATGAGGACATTTTGGGACTGGAAGTCCATTACTTCATTGCTATTGGAGCACTACTGTAGAACCAAAAGTTACATGATCGCATTTGGACTGGCATTGTCCTTACAATGAAATTACTAATAACTCCTTGTGTTCCTCCTACAATTAAGTATTCAAAATATCCACCAATATCTTTGATTTATAAATTTATGCGATAAACCAATGTGTGTTTTTCATAGACCAATTGGTATTGACTTCTTTTGATCTCCATGATTCCAAATTCCAAACTAGTTATATTTATTCTATCTCCACTGCCCTATATGAGGATAATAAAGTGTGTTTTATACAAATTATAAGTGGTTATGTTTAAGGAATATTAGACAGGTTATATAAATATTCAACCCACGAAAGCTCTAGAAGAGTCACGAGATTATTGTATAAAATGTTAACTTCTAGTGACAATCCTGAATATCGTACGATATCTTTTCTCAACACTTCTTTTGAAACAATTATTTTAAGTTAAGCTATGTAGAACTTGAAGATTGTTATCTTCAAGGGGAGATTGGGAGTACATTTACTTGAATTAATCTTGAAAATTGGGTCTTAATCAATCCTGAAGATTGGGTCTTAAAAATACTAACAATTGTACTCTTTTGCAACATATGAATACATGCATACGTCCATGCTTTTGTTTTAATAAAATAAGCTCCTTATAGCCAATTTCTCTCTTCTCTTTTCGAGATTCATACATACAAATACTGTACATGAATACTTGAACCAATTAGTTTCATCACATGTACTCCTTTCCTCACTAGATTCTTTCCCACAAGGTATTTTTTAGTGTGGCTTTTAACAAGACGTGAGTATGATATATTAATGTCAATGGGGGAAGTTGCAAATAAATACTTAAATAGATGAACCCCAAAATCCTGAAGATTATGTCTTGAAGGCTTATGGTTGTACTCTTTTCCATTAACTAAGTTTTTCCCACGAGGCTTTTCTTAAGTTAAGGTTTTTTAATGAGGCAACCAGTACAATATATGAGTTTACAAATATCATTTACTCTTTTCTTCAGCCAGGTTTGATACCAAATATAATTAAGGTATGATTTTATTTAACAAACATAAAGTTGGAATATTAAATATCATTTTTTAATTTTTGAATACAGAATTAAATAGAAAATGGTCATGAACAATCTTTAGATGGATGAATACAGAAGCTTGAGGAAACATTGAGTTATTACTCATTTTGTGATTATTGTGTGCCCATATTATGAATATTTATGTGCCAGATTAGTATATTTCGTGTGCCAACCATGTGTCGTTGGATATAGCATGCATACACATATTAGAACACCAAGATTGTTATTACTGATTACATCATCATACCACATTATAAACAGAACGAGTGAATTATTGTCAACTGAAAATATTGCTCTTAATACGTATTAGTTGAACTTAATAAACTTACTTTTATTAGTTAGTAATAGTGCAATATTACGCTAAAGTAATAAAGGCACACAATATATGCTAGAGAGCACACAAAGCAAAGTATACGGGCACACAACTGAAACGTCACGTTTGGGACTATGAGCACTACCCCAAAAGTCCACGTTTATAAATTTCCTTGTATTTTTATTTTGCATTTAAAAAATTGAGTAGATGACTTATATAAAAGTTCAATAGTTTGTGTTTAAAAAATGGAGTAGTCCACGTCAAACGCTGATCCTAATTGATTATAAATTGTAGAAGCATGCATTTATATATTGTTTTAATATTTTCGGGTTCCATTGGGGTTGTTGTGTGCCCGAGCCGCATATGTTGTGCGCCCCAAGGTAGAACGGTCAAAAGTCGTGAATATAAAACAATATTTTTATATCTAAGTTTTTAATATTAAAGTGTAGAAAACAAAACTAATGCATTAAAGGGTGGATTGCATAATATATTAGTAACAAGTTGGAAATTGAATTAGTGAATGTTGATTAATTGAATTAGTAAATTGAATTACCTAAAGACATGGTAAATTAAAACTTCCAAAATTAAACGCACTACTACAAAAGACAATAATAACCCCCTAGCCTAATATGACGACAAATAACCCAAAACATAACCAAAAATACAATTAATCTTAGACCATTGAATAATATTACAATCCAACGTACACAATTAGTTCTCATAATCCTTTATAATACATTAGTCCTCATATGAGATCACTTGTTTAGGTAAGATCGTGAGATCAGATCTTGTGCATCCATGTAATAATTTAATGGTCTAGATTGATTTAAGATTCTAAGTTGAAGTGTGTGCGACTGGTGATAAAATGTGTGCGAACGATGATTAAGTGTGTGCGGACAGTGATTAAATGTGTGCAAACAGTGATTAAATGTGTGCGAACGGAGTGGTGTGTCAAACAATCTAGACCATTAAAATTTTTTAGATTGATGTACAAGATTTGATCTCAAAATTTTTTAATGGTCTAGATTGATTAAAATTCCAAGTTGAAGTGTGTGCGAACGGTGATTAAATGTGTGCGAAAGGAGGTTGTATATATACATATATATATATATACGCATATATATATACATACATATGTATATATGTATATATATTATATGAGAACACTCATTTATATGAGAATATGGGGACATTTTTGGGCCTTTAGATCTTATTTTGGATGGTTCGGATTTTTTATTATTTTTGGTATCCTTGTTTTCATAATTAATTTACAAGGGACAAATACAATATATATATATATGTGTGTGTGTGTGTATTATATGAGAACACTCATTTATATGAGAATATGGGGACATTTTTGGCCCTTTAGATCTTATTTTGGATGGTTCGGATTTTTTTATTATTTTTGGTATCCTTGTTTTTATAATTAATTTACAAGGGACAAATACAATATATATATGTAGTGTATGTATGTATGTATGTATGTATGTATGTGTGTGTGTGTGTATATATATATATATATATATATTATATGAGAACACTCATTTATATGAGAATATGGGGACATTTTTGGGCCTTTAGATCTTATTTTGGATGGTTCGGATTTTTTATTATTTTTGGTATCCTTGTTTTCATAATTAATTTACAAGGGTAAAATTGTATTTGTGTGTGTATTTAAAATTAAGTGGAAAGTGAGCTCTCTTTGTGGGTAAGAATTTTAGGAGAACCAGGGTTCGATTTCTACAAGTGACGATTCCCTCTGGGCCAGCTCCCGTGCCTCCCAGAGCGAACGCGCGTGTATTTGGACTGTTAAACGGACGGAAAAAGACCCGGTGGACTTACCAAAAAAAATTATTAATTTATAATGATTATCTTTTTGCTTGATTGTATAACTTTTAATTATGGTAGAATTGAAATATTGAAGTTTTCTTTCACTACCGTGGAGAGAGCTTTCTACACCAATCCGTTCATCTTCACCACGTCGGTCGCCCTAGTGGCGATCGCCCTCTCCATCAATCTCTGCTAGTACGAAATTCTATCATGTAACATCGCAGGCTTTAAGTACCGCACCGGCACATGGCAAAAGTAGTTGTAGGCATGAGTTCTTTTTTAGTTGCATCCAAATACGAACGAACCTTCCCATGAGAACTTATAAAGGAATGCACTATAAAATCTACATGAATGCAGAATAACTATTCTCAGGCATGCTCCAAGGATTTTCGTGGGTATGTGTTGTGCATTTGTGTTGTAATTTTGGTGCATATATAGTATGTGCAATGCATTCTTGTAGTAGTCGCGGTGCTGGAATAGTTTTTGTGTATTAATATAGTACTTACGGTACATTCTTTTAGTTCGTAAGTTCGCACCTAAATGGGACCATATTATGTGTGTGTGTGTGTGTGTGTGTGTGTGTGTGTGTGAAGGCCATACTTGATAGGCAAATTATGGTCCACACTGTGATGTGTGAACCATAACAAAATGTATATTTTTAATGTACTAAATGTACATTATTTTTGTATTGAATGTACATTATACAAAATAATATACATTCAGTGCACAAATAATGTACATCCCCTGAATATAATGTACATTATTTTTATACTGAATGTACATTATTTTTATATTGAATGTACATTATTTGATAGTATGGTCCACACAATAATGATTGGACTTGATATATATAGACCTGACATGTTTAATTTAATAAGCTTTTACATAGGTTCGAACCTGGTTGTTTTACTAAACATGCCAGGCCAAATCACGCCTTAATTAGGCCATGTCATTGGCCCCTATGAAGGGCCTGACCTATTCTCATCCTTAGTCCTACTCCAGTAAAAAGGGAGAAATGATCTCAGTCATCTATCAATGGTTGAAAATTTTAGTGAAAAAACACAATGTTAATTTTATAATTATTACAAATTTTAAGAGAGGTATTGGTTTTATAATTATCACAAACTTAAAAATTTAGTAATAATAGTAATCTAACATTTGATTTTTCAAAATGGAAAGGGTTAATATACTCCCAAATTTTATGGAGAAAAGTGTTCGCACTTAACTCTCTATGTTCCCATTTCCATGCTAAATAATTTTTTTTTTTTTTAAAGAACTTTTTGACAAATCGAAAGTCAGTGAAGATTAAACATGTAATCTGATTTAAAATTATAATGATTGATATTTGATACTGGACTGATAAAATACAATCATGTTACAAATGCCACTATCTTCTTCCTTGCTCTTTCCCTATATGAGAACAAGCAAAAAGTCTTAAATAAAAAACGAAAAAGTATATTTAAAACAAATCCAAAAAAAAAAACACAAACAATTAAACAAATAAAAAAAATAGAAGAAAAGAGAGTATATTTCTAATTCCTATGAATCTATGAGTACATTATCCTTCCTGTCAAATCAAACACGATTCTCGATTTGCTTGTCCCGGTTTTCAGGTCGAAGCCTCAATCCTGGGCTCAAACGAGAACGCGCAGCTAAACTCATTCCCATTCCCGTTTGGCAATTCCACCCATTCATTCCCTTCCAAATTGCACACAAAATATCTGCAGAACTCAGAACACGAAGCGCAGACGAAAATCCGGTTCCCGGCGCCGGCGCAGTTGATGTCAACCGTCTTGCCGTAAAACTCATGCGACAACGCCGGCGGCATCGCGGAGACTTGCTCCCATTCCCACGTCTTCTCGTCGTCGAACCTCCACACTCTCAGGCTGGCACTCTCCAGATAGTCGGAGAGCGCGACGGCGTAAACTTCTCCCCTGCACTCCACTAAGTCGATTGAGTATTCGTGGTCGAGAGGGAGCAGCCTCGGGTACTCAACGAACCATTTTCCGGCGAGATTGCAGGCCACCACCGTCCCGGATGGGCTAAGGAAGTACACGGTTTCGTCGCCGGAGTTTGAAGAAATTACCGACGAGTATTGCTTGCAGGGGCTCCTCTGTAACTCCGACGCCACTAAATTGCCGCACTTGCTCAAGAAATATAATGGGTAATCATCAAGATCTTCAATGGAGTTGGAATTCCCGGAAGAGCCGTCGGATGGGTCCTTTCTCCTGAGAAATGCTTTTTCTCCCCATTTACTCTCGCCGGAATCGTAAACCCGGAACGAGAGCTTTGGGAATTCACCGGAGACTAAAACCAATTTGTAGGAATTTGTAGCGGAAGCCATGGCAATGGCCTGAAGAGGGCTTTCCTCGGACTCCGGCGAGGGAATCCTGCGGTAAAATCCGGTGACCGGATTCGAAACCACGAAACCATCTGATTCGCTATGGAAACAGAGGAGTCCACCGGAGGCTGCAACGGGCACGAAATTGCAGCAGGAATCCTCGTTCTCCGGTTCCGGCCGGAGAAAAGACGGACACCGGAGAACCTTCCAATTCTCCTCCGACGAGTCGTACACCACCGGGCGCGAGAAATGGGGACCCACCATGTAAAACCAAGGCTCCCGAGAAGGGACATCGGAGCAGGCGAGGCGGAAAGTGGCGGAATCAGCCACCGATTTCCACCGCTTGCAGACGGAGCTGAGGCGGAAGAAAGAAGCCGCCGGCAACCGAGAGAGAACTCTTTCAAGGAGATCTTGATTGAGCTCATCCAACCCGAAAATGGGAGCTTCATATTCTTGGGATTTCCTCTTCAAATTCCTACTTGAATCCATTGCAAAGAAATTGAATAGAGAAAATGAAGAAGGAAGAGAGAAAGCATAAGCATGAGTTGGAGGATAGAATGGGACAGATATAAAGGGGTGGAAATGGGGAGGGGAAGTGGGAAGCTTCCCCAAAGGGCCCTTTTTGATTTTTTCTACGTTGACAATTTGCTCAAAAGAAGAGCTTACCATTACTTTTATATTTGTTTGTTTTTCCTTTTCCTTTTCACAAAACTCAATATAAGTCAAATACCAAAGAAAGTCACAAATTAATAGAGTTGTTTTGATAGTAAACATAGAGGATTGAAGATTGAATTTATGACCTGCTTAAAGTCACAAATTCGTGCATCTGTTGTCATTAGTAATTATTAGTATGTAGTATGGGTAGCATACTGAGGACCGAGGAGTCAAACTTTCGTGCGGACATGCAGTCACTTATTATTAGATGTTGTGAAATTTTTTAGTGTATCGTGCATTTTGTGCATTTTATTCTGGTGCGTTTTTAAATACTGTGTGGTGCATTTATGCATATCTAATTGTGCAATCTACACCAACCGTACAGGAAGCCTTGTTCGCATTTGAACTAGTATTGCATACTGAGTTATATTTAGAGTGGAATAGTATAATAGAGTTTGAGTATTATTAGCTTTGCTTAGTATTTATATGCGCAAAAGTAAAATGAGGTAAATTTATTTAGTATTTAATATTTAACTAACCTAATATTTAATGGTTGTAACTTGTAATGGTATTTTTGACTTGAAAAATTAAAGTATAATAATTTTAACATAATGTCCAACTTCACAATTGCAAAGAATACAGACATAATTCAAGGATCAACTTATATTGAATCTTATAAGTTAGTTATTATAGATTATAGATTAAAAAGATATTAATTATAAAAAAAAAATAGTCAAACTCAACTACATTATTAACAATAATTATAGTCTAACCTATGATCCTATTCGTATTAAACTTATTCTTACAAGTTATATCCTTGAATTTAGTAAAATTTGATTTTTTGTAGAAAAATGAATCACTAACCGAATTTTTTCAAGAATTAAAATCATTAACAAAACTGGCAGCATATTTCAATTACTGACTGAATTAAGTGAATTAATTTGATTAACAATCAATCAATCTTTAAAGAAACACGTCTCAACTAAATATCATTTGCGTGCAAAAACAAAGATATTGAACTCTAGTTGTTTCCAGTAGAATCAACTTGACCTAATGCTAGATTCCTAACAACAATTCTTGAAATCTATTTAAATTTAGTTAAACATGTCAATCTGGACTAGAATCACTCTTCAAACCATGTTGTAGGGGGGCAATTTAGGCATAAAATAATTTACTTCATTTTTTTATCAATGGGGGGAGGATACCCCAACTAGAAAGACTCAATACAAATAAATAAAAATCCACGAAGGATAATACACCAGGAAAATAAATCACAAAGGCTAACTAAACCTGGAGTACAACTTTGGATGAAAAAATTGGACGATCTCGGGTGGTTGGAAGCACGAGTCGTGTTGCCACTATCCTTAAAACCTTATGATCTAGGTTTCCAGGATAAAACGTACTACGATACCAAAACCAGCAGCAAGACTCAGTTTGAGATTTGATTTGCACTCCCCCTGCGCGCAAGGAAGATCCCCTATGCTATACAAGTCAATTAGCCTTAAAAACCTTGTTGTATTTATAGTGGGACAAATCTTCATTCCCAACCAATGTGGGACAAAGCTACATAAACTTTTCCTCACTTCAAATTCCATCTCCAATAGATCTACTTTGAGAACCAATTTCTCATTCACCTATTATCCATTTTGAGCGTACAATATATTGATCTCTTCGTCTCACTACGAAGAACCCGAATCCACTTTGACCCGACCCAAATCGGTTGTGGACCCCACTTTAAATTGTACCACAAAATGATCACTTAAATGTCATTTTAGTGCTATTTTTATCAACAAATACTCTCTCTTTTACTGATTGATTAAACACTTCTATCCATCTTCATAATCGCCTACTTAGCCAAAAGCGTCAGTCACTCAATTTTATTCTCAAAACACATGACCGTTTTTGTTCTCGGTAAAATGTTGACTTCACTGCCCAGCCCCTAAAACATGAAGAGGTAAATAAAAAAGAGTTTGGAAGAAGTAGGGAAGATTGTGATTTGTGAGTTGTGACATAGAGCAAAGGGAATGTAATAATTATGGAAAGGAGTCACGAGCGGGAGTGGGTCCTAAACCAAACAAAAGAGAAAGAAAGTAAATAAAAGCCGAAAAGGGTGTTTGGGGAGAGGACTTTGTTAAAAGAACGGAACGGAACCTAATTCTTGTAACGAGGAAAAAGAGCAGAGAGAGAGAGAGAGAGGCAGTCCTCATCGAGCGTGCGTCGCTGTCACTGCGGCGCCGCTGCTGACTCCTACGCCTTTATGCTCCCCTATGTGTTTATATATCCTATTTTTCTTCTTCGAGTTTAATTCTTTTTTTCTTTCTCAATTAATTTGAAATTAAGGGTATGTTTGAAAAGTAGGAAAATGATTTCTGAAAAATGTTTTCTGAAAAATGAGTCATTTTCTGGAAAATAGTTTTATTTTCTGTGTTTGGTTGCATCTTGTAAAACTGTCTTTATGTGTTTGGTTCATTTTCCGAAAAATGAGTGAAAAATGAGTAAAATTGTATAATTATATAGTTTTATTATTATATTTAAAATATTAAAATATATAACATAATAATATTTATTAGAAAAAGAAGGAAAAGAGCATATAAAAAACATATATACAAAAAACATATAGATACATTGCATATATTTCATATATACAAAAACCATATAAATACACATCAACTGAATAGAGCTAGCATTGCATTTGAGAATTGAATGTCACTGGCGGCCGTCCCTCGCACCGCGCCCACGCCGGAGTGATTTTCCATTTCCGGAAAATGACTTCCAGACTTTTTGTCCGGAAGTTGTTTTCCGGAAAAAATGGGTGATTTTCCATGGTCAACGGAAATCATTTTCCGTTGACCACATTTTCCGGACATTGCCAAACACCAAAAGTCCGGAAAATAATTTCCGGAAATCATTTTCCGGGTTACCAAACACACCCTAAGTTACTTTCAATATATGTTTATATTTTAATTTTATTTTTCTCTAACATACTTTGAATGTATAATTATATTTTAACTTTATCTTCTCACTAGAATTAAAATTATGATTAATAAGATTTATTTATAAGTTTAATTGTATATTGATTGTGAAATTTATAATGTGTTACATGTGATAAAAAAAAATATTTAAAGTGATTAATATGTTTTTGGATTAGAGGGAAGGGGAACACCCGAAATAACAGAGTTAATACAACAGTTGACGCCACACCCGAAATTATTTAAAGTGATTAATATATTGATACAAATGAAATACGTTTTGTAATAATGTAATTATGAAAATTATTTCAAAAAAAAACTTGTGTGAGACCGTCTCACCATGAGACGGGTCGGGTCGGGTCGAGTCAATATGCAAATGTAACACTTATATGCACAAATGCCATACTTATATGCTCAAGTGTAATACTAATCAGGAATAAAATTTTTGTTACTTATAAGAGTAAATGTAATACTTTTACGGAAAAATACAATACTTTTACATTTCGATTTAAAAGTATTACATTTTTCCACAAAAGTATTATATTTGCCCTTATAAGTAAGAGGCACTTGTCAACATTACTTATTATGAAAAATGTATTACTTTTTCTCTAATAAGTAACAAAAATTGTATTCTTGGTTAGTGTTATATTTGAGTATATAAGTATGACATTTGCATGGTGTCTTGACCGACCCGACCCGTCTCATGAATAAGGATCCGTGAGACGGTCTCACACAAGTGTGATATCAACATCAAAATTTTTTAAGAAATGAATAAAAATTGTGAATATTATTTGAGAGTAAAAATAATATTTTCCTTTCTCCCAGCCTCTCAAACCCATTCTTTCCTGTTTATGAAAGAAGTCATGAATTAATGAATTATCAATACAATGGTGAAAAAATGAAAATTATCACTGTGAACACAATTAGACAATGGTATAGCTAGAAATGAAGGGATGCATTTAGCATGCATGGAGAAGGCAAAGTCACATCCAGGGGATCAAGAAATTTCTTTCAGTAGAAATAAAAAATACAAATATGGAAAAATTGCATTTTCCGTCTCTAAGTTATATGATAATTATAGAATTCGTCTCTAAGTGTTGGTTATGCTCACTTTTCGTCCCTAAGTTATTATTACTTCATTAGCGTTGTACTTTTCATCTATTTATTAACAAGACATTAGGGACGAAATTTACAACTTTAGTATAATTGAAGGCGAAAAGTGAGCATGAAAAGTTAATAAAAGGACGAAAAGTGCAACGGTAATGATAACTTAGGGACAAAAGTGAACACGACCAACACTTAAGGACGAATTCTACAATTACCCTATAACTTAGGAACGAAAAGTGCAATTTTTCCTAAAAATATTTATGGTAATATATGAAATGGTTGAAATAAATGTTACATCATCTCTATTAATATAATATTTATAAATAATTTTTATTTTAATTAGATCAACTCTAAGTATTTTTAGAATAATTTAAATATGATGATGCACATTTGAAACTTCTAGATTACATTTACTATATAGTTCATAATCAAAATATTTTTCATTTGAAACCCATAAAATAAAAATAACTTATCATCATTTGACACATCAAGAAGTAAAAGTAAAAGAGTAGAAATAAAAAAATACTACTTGTACTTTTAAATTTTACTCCCAATTTTTACTCTATCTCACAAATCTGGGACGTAGACAACTTTGTCTGGACCACAGGATAAAAATGTCCTATCAATGTTTGCCAAGGGAGTATAATTGTAGAGTATTTGAAAATCTGAATAGTTTTACTCCTAGTAATAAATAGTTCAATTAGGGTGTGTTTGGAAACCTGAAAAATGATTTCTGAAAATCATTTTTTCGGGTTTCAAGTGTTTGGCAAGACTTGAAAAATTAAAGTCATGAAAAATCAATTCTGGTCAAAAGGGAAAATCATCGGAATTCATTTTTCAAGTCTCTTCTCTTCGCTTCTTCCCCGACATTCTTTCTCAACCATCTTCCCTGATGTTCCTCGAACAGTTGGTCGCCTTCTACAATGGGAAGGCAACCAGTTCATCGCCTTTCATCTCTGGTAGAAGGTGACTGGCGACGGTTTGGCCATCGCCGGTAGCCGATTTTATCTTCAGAGTTGACCAGAAAAATTTTAGTGTATTTGATATTTTTTTTTTGTTCATTTTTTAAAAAAGAACTAAATATACCAAGATTGTTTTCTAGAATGCAACCAAGTATTAGAAATGAAAATATTTTTAAAAAAATACAGAGTAACTTATTTTTCAAAAATTAATTTTTTAAAAATTATTTTCATAAACACACTCTTAGGGTGTGTTTAGTAGCCCGGAAAATAGTTTTCGAAAATCATTTTTCGGGCTTTTGAGGTTTGGCAACGCCTGAAAAATTTGGTCAACGAAAAACAACTTCTATTGATCAAGGAAAATGATGATATTTTTTCAAAAAATAACTTCCGAATTTTTTTTCTAGAAGTCATTTTTCGGACTTGGCTTTAACAATTTTTTGGCCAAAATGGCCACATCTGTAGCTTCCGGCGAATTGGTTTTCGGCAAAAACCAGTCCGCCGGAATGTCTTCTACGTTTTCTTTTCTTTAAAAGAAAAACTTTTTGAAAGAAATATCATTATTTTATATATTATTATAACTTTTTTTTTATATTTTTAAAAATAATTAAAATGTAAAATTGTACAATTTAATACATTTTTCAAAAAATGAATCACATACACAAAGACAATTTTCTAGAATGCAACCAAACACTGAAAATGAAATTATTTTTTAAAAAATAACTCATTTTTCAAAAAATATTTTCTAAACACACTAGGAAAAGAAAAAAGAGTTTAGGAAGTGATGGGTGAAGGGAGCTGACTGACTTCTAAAATGGAAAAGCAGACAGCATACAGTAATGTGAATTCCGAGAAGAAAAGCAAATAATGTCTCCGTTTGAGGAATCTATGGGGTTGTGACGACACGGGTACTACTTTGTTAGTTTATTGTTGTTTTGTCTATTGCGTGCAAGTCAATGCTTTGCTTAGGGCTTAGGCTACTGTAGGCGTAGAATCCTAAGCTCTCCCATGCGACTTTTGCTTTTAATTTGTCAATCACCATAATTGACTTTGGATGCTCATGCCTCATGCTCCACAACCATTCCCATTTTATACATATATCGCTAATAAAGCCTTCAATTACGTTCCCCTTTTCCATTTTCTATGCAATGCTCCGTGTGGAGTGGAGTAGTTTAAAATGTACAAATCTTGTTTAAAGTGATACTTTTAGGTTGTGGTTGGTATGTGTCACTAAAATGTTACTCCTTCAATTCTTTCCCATTTTATGTTACGAGTGTTTAGTAGAATATACTTGGAATTCAATTGCAATGTTTTTCCTTGACAATATTGTTGCAATGTTTTTCCTTGATAATATTGTTTGATTGGAGGGTTGCAATTCTCTTATTTTATTGAATTGCAATTCAATGAGAGAAGAAAATGGTAAAAAGGGAATAAAAAGACTTTTTTACTCTTGATTATTATTTGTATTATTATTACACAAGGGTATTTTAGTCCTTATACCACTTTTTTCCTTTCCATTTCTAATACTTCTATTCCTCATTACCAAACAATTTAGGGTGTGTTTGGTTGATAAGTTTAACTATTAGGAATGAGTATCAAAATTATACCACTTTTTTTCCTTTCCATTTCTAATACTTCTATTCCTCCTCACTAAACAATTTAGGGTGTGTTTGGTTGATAAGTTTAACTATTATCAAAGTCATTATTATTGTTTGGTTGATAGGTTTGTAGAATACTACTATGGGTTTTGATTACCTCCTTTAATTGTAAAACTCATTCCCTAATAAATAAGGGTTTGATTCCTTCCTCCTTACCCACTTCCCCAACTATTAATAATCATTCTATTCCACCCTACTACCAAACATGCAAAATACTTTCAGTAAAACCCATTACCGTTACCAAGTATTTGATACCGATTCCGATTCTAATTCCCATGTGCAAACCAAACATACTTTTAATTTGAATTCTTGCTTTATTCTCACCTTATTCTTTTCTTTTCTTTTTTTTTTAAAATGAAAAAATTTAATTCATTTAATCATTAGAAAGACAATCAACAAGAAAAAGGGGAGGGCAGTCAAACCATTCCCCACAACTTGACACAGAAATGGCCTCCCGAGCAACAATGTGGGCAGCACGTTTCGCAGATCGCTTAGCAAAATATAAGTCGCCACCATTGATCATGGATGCAACCTCTTTAACATCATCAATAATAAAACCAAAAATAGAATTAAAAGAATTTGAACGTAAGGCAAAGTAAATTCTCACCTTATTTTTTTCCCACCAAATTACAATTCTTTTCCCCTAATTCCTTCCGTCCAACAAAATGCACTGTCAGCTAACAATGAAATTATTTTTTATTCAAATTTTTATAATTTTAAGTTTAATATTAGTATATAAAATTTAAATATTTAAAATTTACATTAAAAATATTATTGAACATAAAAACAATTAAAAAATAAATAAAATGAGTAGAAAAGGTAGAGTTAGTTTAACTAATGAATAGTAACTCATAGCTACTTTCTCAACCTATCGAAGCACAAAGTGGAGGCTCGAACCCACACCCATAATCCATGTGAGAGTGTAAACTGGGACACCGGGTGCCACTAGACCACAAGATCTTTAACAACAAATATAAGTTGTAAGTTGAAAACTATTAAATTAGCTTATTGTGGATGAAATTGTTTGGTCAAATTAGATATAAATAGAGTTATTGATATTAAATGACAAAAATGACATAGGTAAATATTGAGTACTAGACATATGTAGATATTAATCATTCAATAAAAAAAATTATTACGAGATAGAGAGAGAAACTATATGTTGGGTCGAAGTATTGTACAATTCTACCAAATAAAAGACTTTATTATATTATTATAATAATAATCCTTTTTTTTTTGAAAGCATAATAATAATCCTAAGCATTATATTCCGTAATAATCAAAGAAAAAATTACCTACTAACTATTTTTATTAAACTATAAAATGATGAAAATTCAAATAAGAGATTAATCGTGACAAGTTAATGAAAGTTGAGGATGTAGTGATGTAAAATTTAAAAAAAAATGTAAAATTAAATATGAACATGTTATAATAGTCAATACCTATAAATGGAATTTGCTCTTTTTAAAATTAATAAAGTTATTTTATATAAAAAAATAAATTAAATAAAATTGGTTGGGTAATGGACATAGGGCCCAATATAATGTTCAATGGCCCGTAAAGACCTAAGACTGTGTAAATAAAGCATTTGGGCCCAATAAAGGTGGCCTATGAAATTCTGGGTCACAGCCATCATTAACAAATACGAGTCACATATAAGAGTGAGATAGAGTCAATCAGTCAAGTATAATCCAAATGGCAAATTATTGGTCCACATAGTTGCGTGGACCATGATCCAAAACGACGTCGCTGAACTTTATGGGTTAGAACAATATAAATTATGTGTTAGAATAATGTACATTATGTGTTAGAATGATGGAATTTTTGGGATAAGATAATGTACATTATATGTTAGAATAATGCACATTATGAATTAGAATAATGAAACTTTAATTTTGGGGTAAGATAATATACATTATGTGTAAGAATAATGTACTTTGTGTATTAGAATAATGTATATTATGAGTTATTAAAATATGTATTGTAGTTGCTTGCATGAAAAAATTTACTTGAAACAATATCATTTTTTTAGATCTAAAAGGAAGGGGGATACCCAAACAACAATCATTATTGCATATATTATTTTTGTACTGTAGGTACATTATTTTAAGGTACATTATTTTTGTACTGAAGGTACATTATTTGATGTATACTATCAAATAATGTACTTACAGTACAAAAATAATGTACCTTCAGTACAAAAATAATGTACTTTTTATTTTTGGTCCACACAGCTGTGTGGACCATGGTCCATGCAATAATTTGCCCCCAAACAATATCATTTTTAGATCGTGGTCCACACAAATAGTTAAAGCTTAATACCCAGTTAAATTCAAAAATCAAAGATTGTGTTCAAATTTTTTGAATTTGAGCTCAAGTTGACTCACAATTGAGTTATTGGGGCTCAATTCAAATAGACTTAATAAAGATTTATTTCTATTTTTTATACAAAATATTTTTACAACAAAATAGCAAAACAAAATATTACATATCGAATAAAGTTATTTTACAATATACAAAATTATTCACTAAATTTTAGTAAAAAAAAATTCAGGTTTAGTTTTATAATTATTAAAAAAAATTAAATGTGGGCTCATTTTATGACTATTAAAAATTTCAAAATTTAGTAATAGTAATATCCTAACATTTGGTTTCCCAAACAACACTTGGGAAGGTATTCTCACGCAAATTATACTGTGGACCATGGTCCACAAAGCATTATGGATCATGGTACAAAACTGTGATGTTTCTTTTAGGGTGTGTTTGGAAGCCCGGAAAATGATTTTCGGAAATCATTTTCCGGGCTTTGGGTGTTTGGCAACCCTTGAAAAACTTAGTCAACTGAAATCATTTTCTGTTGACTAGGGAAAATAAGCCCCTTTTGGCGGAAAATGACTTCCGCCAAATTTGGACGGAAGTCATTTTCCGCCTAGGAGTTAATGGCGGAAGTCAAGTCGTCCCTCTCAGTTCGGCGGACTGGTTTCCGCCGGAAACTAGAGCAAACCTTGCTCTGGTTTCCGGTGAAACCAGAGCAGCGACTTTCTTGTTTTTTTGTTTTTTGTTTTTTGTTTTTAATTTTATTTGCTTTATTTATAATAAATATTATTAGTTTATATATTTTTATATTTTAAATAAAATAATAAAAATATATAAATATGCATTTCTACTCATTTTCCGAAAAATAAACCAAACACACAAAGACAGTTTTTCAGAATGCAACCAAACACTGGAAATCAAACTACAGTTTCATTTCGATATAACTACAGTTTCATTCGATATTATATACTCAAATATGTGAAACTGTTATTCGGTTTCATTTTATATTCACTGTAGTTTCATTGCAACACAACTACAATATCATTTTGATATAACTACAATTTCATTCGACAATACACACTCAAATATGTAAAATTGTTATTCAATTTGATTTTATATATCACTGCTATAGAAAACACATACAATGTCGCGACTATAACGTCGATTTTATACAAAACCGATGTAAAAAAATTAATTAAATTTTTAAATTAATTTTAGAAGGTTACGACGGCGGTTATTACACATAACCGACGTTGCAATATATATAAAAAATTAAATTAAAAGCTATACGACGTTGGTTAAAGTACTAACCGACGTCATGCAATATAAAAAAATTTCATAAACTATATGGCATTAGTTAGGCTCCCAACCGACATCGTATATGACCGATTTTTTTTTTTAATTGAGTTACGGCATCGATTCTATATTTTAGGAATTTAAAAAAATTAGCCTTACACCTAAACGACGTCGGTTAATCATCTAACCGACGTCGTATAGGTTTAAATTATTAAAAAATATAATATACCCTATACGACGTCGGTTGTTGCAAACAACCGACGTCGTAGTGTCTTATATTATTTCCAATTTGAAGACGAAACCAAACCAGACCTTTATCTCCTTCTCCAATATTTCTCCAGACGAAACCAGATTGGACCAGACCACCGTCGTCGTTCTCTCTTCTTCCTTGATGTCACCGCCGCACCATTGCCGTCGCCACAGTCACAGCCGCCGTCCCTGGCGTCATCGACACTCCCACAGTCGCCGCCCCAATGGTCTCCACACCTGCCGTCATCGCTACAAGTCACCGCCTCTACTGTCATCGCCACAAGCTGCCGCTCCCTGCTCGTCGTCACACCTCATCGCCGGCACAAAAGGTATTACTTACTTTTTTAATTATATTTTCAATTGTTTTTTTTTTATAAATTTTGAATTTTAAAATTATATTTTGAATTTTTAGGATTATAGTTTAAATTATTGGATTATATTCGAATTTTAGAGTTATATTTTGAAATTTAGGATTATATTTCGATTTTTAGGACTATGTTTTGAATTTTAGAATTATATTTCAAATTTTAGGGTTATATTTCGATTTTTTTTTTATATTTCGAATTTTAGAGTTATATTTCAAATTTTTGGGTTATATTTCGAATTTTAAGATTATATTTCAAAATTTAAGAATTATTATGTATTTTAAGAATTATTATATTATGTTTTTGTTTTTTGAATTATTTTTAATTTATTTCAATATTGAAGACTTAATATTAATATAGTCTATAATGTTAACTAAAATACAAGTTCAAACACAACCTTAAATATTATATTTAGCAACATATATAATTCGTAAAATACAATATATTTAACAACATTAATCATACTTAAAGTTGTTATATATTCTTAAAATTAACAATATATAATTACTTTAAATATAGTATATTTCAAATTTTAAAATTTTAAAATAGATTAAAATTTGAAATTTATTAAGAACTTTAAGTATGATTATTTTAAATTATTATTGTTGAATTTAGCGTGTTTTAGTATTTTATTGAATTGTAAATTATTTTGAGATTGTTTGAAATAGTATTGTTATGAATTAATATTTATTTAGTATATTAATTTATAAATAAAACTTGTAGGTGATTAGTTAGATTCGGGGTTTGTTTATCGACGTGGACAACTCTTTGGTGAGTTAAGATCTTTTTCTATTTATTTTCTTACAAACTTTCGGCTTTCCATTGTGCATCCGGTGATTGGTCACACCGTGGTCTATGTTTATTTATGTTTTCGGCTTTTTATTATGCATCTGGTGATTATCCACACCGTGGTCCATATTTAAATTATTTTTGTTTTTTTATTATTATAGAATTTGTTGAATTAGTGTTAACTTAAGTTTAATTAGGGTTAATATTATTCTAGATTGGCTACACCTATGTTTATTTATGTTTTTGGCTTTTTATTATACATCTGGTGAATAGTCACAATGTGGTCTATGTTTAAATTATTTTTATTATTATTATTATTATAGAAATTTGTTGAATTAGTGTTAACTTAAGTTTAATTAGGGTTAATATTATTTTAGATTGACTTGTGATTGGATAAAAGTTAGATGAATGCTTCTCGAATTAGTAAGGAATACGAAAACAGAGTTAGAAACTTTATAGACTTTGCAAAGAATAACCTTCGGAATAGTAATAAGAGGTTTTTGTGTCCTTGTAAGAAGTGTTGTGATCAGAATAGGTTATGTGAAGACGACATATTTGATGATTTAATCTGTAATGGGATTAATCCATATTATACAAAATAGATATGGCATGGTGAACCCCAAGGAGAATTCGTTGAGTCTGGAAGACAAGATGCATTAACTCTTGCGTTGGGTACTGATGAGTATCATATCCTGAGCATGTTAGAGCCATGGGAATAGGACATGACATCAAAAGCGTATTTGACTTGCAAAACGTCTCAAACGCGTTCAGAAGATGTTCAGTGAATGGTTGATGTTGCTGTTGCACAAGTGTTAGAAAAACAAAATCAGAAATTTAATTCTAGGTAGGACGAAATGAGTCAGCAATTAACTCAACAAGTAACTCAACAATTAACTCAACAATTTGAATTACAAAATGGCTGAGATGATGCAACAATTTGGTTCTATGCAGACTCCTGCTCACCCATATGCATAATCAAGGCATGAGGATAACCCAGACACGAACAGTGAAAAAACTAGTTCCCCAAACCCTTTTGCTGATTTACCGGCGGTAAGTAATGGTTTATATTTAATCTTATTATTATTTATGAATATTTTATATGATTTTTAATTAAGAATTAATGCAATTAGGGGCACGACGTGAAATGTTCTTGGAAGATTCCATTAAACGTTCAATGGCATATGAGACAGCTTACGTTGGTGGGCAGGTTCACGGGGTTGCACTAGATTCAACTCAAGTGAATGTGAGTGTAGATAAAGTTATTAATCCAAGTGCATGTGTACCATTCCCCACTAGTGAGGTTCAGTGTGTAGGTGTTGCATTGCAACACTTTATTATTTTGCCAAAGAAGCTGGTGAGTTATGTACTAAAGTTGATAAGGTATGTACACTTTAAATATTTTTATTTTAAATTAAAATAGTATGTAATTTACTTTTTAAAAAATAATAATTCTTATATTAGAACTCAAGAGTTAAAAGGAAAGGCGACCAAACTGACTTTTGAACCGGTTGTGCCTTCTCATCATCATGAATTCACTTTAGCTGATCCGGATTATTTGAGTGATGTATGCAAAAATGCATTTAGAATAGCTAGCAGTCTTCAACACAATCTTGTGGTTCAAATGTCTCGTGGTATTATGGGCAACATTGCTTATGAGTTGCAGCTTGAGAGTATGAAGATCATGCGTTTCTTAAATATGGAGACCATCGATATTTCTCTTTTTCAATTCTTTATAAGGTAATAAGTTCTGTATTACTATTTGTTCATAATAGTTTAAAATTTATTTATCATCATAATTTTAAGTAATATATATCAAATTAATTGTGATTGTAAATAAGGGTCTTTACAAAGATTTTGGTTTGGGATAAAAAAGCATGTATGACTTCCTAGATCCACATTGTATTCAACCAAAATTGAATAGCAGAGATGAAAGGATACCGTATATAAATGACACCATGCAAAATGGAAAGAAAATACGTATTTAGCTCCATATGTTCTCAAGTAAGTATTAATTACGTTTTAAAGAAAAGTACTTATATATAATATACTTCTATTATATATTATATTCACTTAAAACTAATAAATTACTTATATGTAGTGGGCATTGGATGTTGATGGCGGTTTGTCCTCTATTATATGAAATTTATTGGTTTGATTCAATTGGTCACGGATCACGTGAGGACATTAAAGAGATAATGGAAACGTATGCAAATTTATAAATAATTAATAGTTATTATTAATATAGTGATGTCAAGTATTTACATATATTTTATGTCTTATATCAATAGGTGTGTCACTACAACAAGCATTTTGAGTGGAAGGAAACAATGTCGTCCAGCAAAATGGATTGCATGTTTGGTAAGTACTTCATACACTTTGTAAAACAAGCTTCTTGGTTTTTATTAATAAAATTTCTTAATAGTATTGTGTTACCGAATACCGAATGTAGTGTGCTAAACAAAGAGGTACTACTTATTAGGAACATCATGTAATAGGTTTTGATGATACCAACTGTTAAGTAAGAATCCCCAAGTCTCGATACATAGGCAAAACAATGTAAGTTCGATAAGTAAACTAAGAGCGAAAATACAACCGGGTAATTTGAGCTCAACTCGGGAAATATTTAAGCTTAAGGTAAACTTGTTTGAACAACTTAGAAGTTTTCGTGTTGTAAGCAAACAGATAGATCAGAAGCAGGCACGAGACAACTCTGGAGGAATAAGGGTCTACGAGACATCAACTAAGTCTCGAGACACAAGCCAAGTTCGAGAGGTAAGGACCTCTCGATATACCTATCGAGTTCGAGACGTAAAGAATATTCGAGAGATAGACCTCTCGATACATGGGATTGAAACATCAAGTGGTCGAGACATCTTCTATGGTCTCGATAAACCGGCACTTCTCCAAGAGGCTGAATGTTAGTCAACATGTGCAGATAAAATACTCTAAGTTTGGAGAAGAAGAATATCATGGAGATAAAATATTGAAGAGGTGCTGAGCGGGAGGTTTCAAAATGGATGGAAGTGGATGACACGTCAGACCTCCACCACAAACGGTCAAGAAGTGCACCAATCCTGAAGTGGTCAGATTCCCCAAACAAGGAATGATGGGAACATAAAAAGAGTAACTTTATCCAAAAGAAGCAAGTGATGCATGAACTCAAGAAAGTGGAATATGGAATATTCACTACAAAACAAAAGGCTCAAGTTACAAGACCACTACTCCATGAAAAATGCTGAAATTGTGCAAAGACCCATGTTCGGCGTGGGAGACCAATTTCAAACGGAATAGTTTTCCCTCCAACGGAACTATTCTTCTACTCTCATATATAAGGACGTAAAGACACAGAAGAAAGA
>NC_044921.1:5013580-5015389 GCF_003576645.1 Ipomoea triloba
AATTGGTCACGGATCACGTGAGGACATTAAAGAGATAATGGAAACGTATGCAAATTTATAAATAATTAATAGTTATTATTAATATAGTGATGTCAAGTATTTACATATATTTTATGTCTTATATCAATAGGTGTGTCACTACAACAAGCATTTTGAGTGGAAGGAAACAATGTCGTCCAGCAAAATGGATTGCATGTTTGGTAAGTACTTCATACACTTTGTAAAACAAGCTTCTTGGTTTTTATTAATAAAATTTCTTAATAGTATTGTGTTACCGAATACCGAATGTAGTGTGCTAAACAAAGAGGTACTACTTATTAGGAACATCATGTAATAGGTTTTGATGATACCAACTGTTAAGTAAGAATCCCCAAGTCTCGATACATAGGCAAAACAATGTAAGTTCGATAAGTAAACTAAGAGCGAAAATACAACCGGGTAATTTGAGCTCAACTCGGGAAATATTTAAGCTTAAGGTAAACTTGTTTGAACAACTTAGAAGTTTTCGTGTTGTAAGCAAACAGATAGATCAGAAGCAGGCACGAGACAACTCTGGAGGAATAAGGGTCTACGAGACATCAACTAAGTCTCGAGACACAAGCCAAGTTCGAGAGGTAAGGACCTCTCGATATACCTATCGAGTTCGAGACGTAAAGAATATTCGAGAGATAGACCTCTCGATACATGGGATTGAAACATCAAGTGGTCGAGACATCTTCTATGGTCTCGATAAACCGGCACTTCTCCAAGAGGCTGAATGTTAGTCAACATGTGCAGATAAAATACTCTAAGTTTGGAGAAGAAGAATATCATGGAGATAAAATATTGAAGAGGTGCTGAGCGGGAGGTTTCAAAATGGATGGAAGTGGATGACACGTCAGACCTCCACCACAAACGGTCAAGAAGTGCACCAATCCTGAAGTGGTCAGATTCCCCAAACAAGGAATGATGGGAACATAAAAAGAGTAACTTTATCCAAAAGAAGCAAGTGAAGCATGAACTCAAGAAAGTGGAATATGGAATATTCACTACAAAACAAAAGGCTCAAGTTACAAGACCACTACTCCATGAAAAATGCTGAAATTGTGCAAAGACCCATGTTCGGCGTGGGAGACCAATTTCAAACGGAATAGTTTTCCCTCCAACGGAACTATTCTTCTACTCTCATATATAAGGACGTAAAGACACAGAAGAAAGAAGGGGTTGTGAAAGAGGTCAAGAGGTTAACAAGAGGTGTCTGATAAAAACGTTCCAGTGCAAAGTGCTTAACTTGGAATATCATCCTGATATTCAATACAGCGAGAGAACACATCTTAGTGTTCGAAGAGAGTTACAAAGCTAAACTGTCATACATCCAGAAGGTGACCAAAGCTGCTCTACATCAAAGTTGATTCAACGATAGCTTGTGGTCAGATTGGAGATTGTTACATTCAACTGTGACTATCAACAACGTCTTGCTTTGGATTAAGCAAGGGAGGTGGAGTATCCTGGCTGCTGTCCGAGCGAAAGAAACCTGAGGCTTGACGCGGGCTTGGTGATCAAAGGTCAAGCGCTCGAGAGGTGGAGTAACTGGAAGCGGGGAGAAAAACCTGAGGAGAGGCGGAGTAACCTGGCTGCTGTCCGAGCGAAAGAAACCTGAGGCTTGACGCGGGCTTGGTGATCAAAGGTCAAGCGCTCGAGAGGTGGAGTAACTGGAAGCGGGGAGAAAAACCTGAGGAGAGGCGGAGTAACCTGGCTGCTGTCCGAGCGAAAGAAACCTGAGGCTTGACGCGGGCTTGGTGATCAAAGGTCAAGCGCTCGAGAGGTGGA
>NC_044921.1:5020284-5023035 GCF_003576645.1 Ipomoea triloba
ATAGATTTTGATGAAACCTTCGCTCCAGTGGCACGTCTCGAAGCCATACGCATCTTTCTCGCATATGCCGCCTTCAAAGACTTTAAGGTATATCAAATGGATGTCAAGAGCGCTTTTCTGAACGGACTTCTCGAAGAAGAGGTGTACGTTGAACAACCTCCGGGTTTCTTGAAGGACGTAGGAGTTGACAAAGTATACAAGTTGAAGAAGGCACTCTACGGCTTAAAACAAGCTCCAAGAGCTTGGTATGATACCTTATCCTCTTTTCTACTTCAGTGTGGGTTCACCAAAGGCCTAGTGGACAAAACATTGTTTAGGATTAAGGATGGGGATCACATCTTATTGGTGCAAATCTATGTGGACGATATCATTTTTGGTAGCACCAATCCAGACTTGTGCGAGAAGTTCTCCAGTTTGATGAAAGGAAAGTTCGAGATGAGCATGATGGGAGAGCTCAACTACTTCCTTGGACTACAAGTGAGACAGCTTAAGGAAGGTATCTTCATCAACCAGGAGAAATACACCAAGGATCTGCTCAGGAAATACAACATAGAAGGGAAATCCTCAGTCAAAGTACCTATGGGAACCTCTCTACGTATCGATGTCGACAGCGAAGGTCGAGAGGTCGATCAAACCACTTATCGAGGTATCATCGGATCTCTTCTTTATTTAACTGCAAGTAGACCAGACATATCCTTTGCAGTAGGTGTATGTGCTAGATTTCAGGCAAGTCCTAAGGAAAGTCACCTAAGTGCATCCAAAAAGATTCTTAGATATCTAAATGGTACGCAGAGTGTTGGGCTCTGGTATTCGAAAGGTGGATCTTTCGAACTTATGGGTTATTCAGATGCGGACTTTGCCGGTTGTAAGATAGATCGAAAGAGCACATCAGGGACATGTCAGTTTCTAGGTGGAAGACTTGTCTCATGGTTTAGCAAGAAACAACATTCGATAGCTACAAGCACTGCTGAGGCAGAATATGTAGCAGCTGGAAGTTGTTGTGCTCAGATCTTATGGATGAAGCAACAGCTAATGGATTATGGTGTTGAGTGTAAGGAAGTTAAAATTATGTGTGACAATACAAGTGCTATTGCCATCACCCACAACCCAGTGTTACACTCCAGAACAAAGCATATTGATATTAAGTATCACTTCATCCGAGACCACGTTGAGAAAAAGGACATCACTTTGGAATATGTTGCAACGGAGGAGCAACTAGCAGATATTTTCACAAAAGCGTTATGTGAAAATAGATTCTCTCAACTAAGGTTAGAATTGGGAATGATAGAGTTGGGTTGAATGGTCAAATCTTATCTTCTTGTATTTAGTGCCATGAACTGTTTCGCATGTGAGGGGCGGCTTCATCAACTTTATGGCAGCTTTGGAGTTACACAAGCATTGAATGGTCATTCATATTGCATCCCGTGACTCAACAGTGGTAACCCTATTGGGCTATAAATAAGAGGGTTTCTTTCAGAAGTTCATACCATCAACTTCCCATGGAGAAAAAGAAAGGAAAAGATGATGTTCCATTCTTTTATAGAAGAAAGAAACCGGCAGTCAAGTCCAAAGATTTTCAAGGAGAAAACTATCCAGAATCAACGAAAGGTGAACAGATTACGGAGCTTCCTGATAATCCAAGCAAGTATCCTATTCCCATCCAAGGTGAATGGATCCCCAAATACGAGGAGATCCACAACGATGGGATACTGGAATCGGGANCTGGAGGAATAAGGGTCTACGAGACATCAACTAAGTCTCGAGACACAAGCCAAGTTCGAGAGGTAAGGACCTCTCGATATACCTATCGAGTTCGAGACGTAAAGAATATTCGAGAGATAGACCTCTCGATACATGGGATTGAAACATCAAGTGGTCGAGACATCTTTTATGGTCTCGATAAACCGGCACTTCTCCAAGAGGCTGAATGTTAGTCAACATGTGCAGATAAAATACTCTAAGTTTGGAGAAGAAGAATATCATGGAGATAAAATATTGAAGAGGTGCTGAGCGGGAGGTTTCAAAATGGACGGAAGTGGATGACACGTCAGACCTCCACCACAAACGGTCAAGAAGTGCACCAATCCTGAAGTGGTCAGATTCCCCAAACAAGGAATGATGGGAACATAAAAAGAGTAACTTTATCCAAAAGAAGCAAGTGATGCATGAACTCAAGAAAGTGGAATATGGAATATTCACTACAAAACAAAAGGCTCAAGTTACAAGACCACTACTCCATGAAAAATGCTGAAATTGTGCAAAGACCCATGTTCGGCGTGGGAGACCAATTTCAAACGGAATAGTTTTCCCTCCAACGGAACTATTCTTCTACTCTCATATATAAGGACGTAAAGACACAGAAGAAAGAAGGGGTTGTGAAAGAGGTCAAGAGGTTAACAAGAGGTGTCTGATAAAAACGTTCCAGTGCAAAGTGCTTAACTTGGAATATCATCCTGATATTCAATACAGCGAGAGAACACATCTTAGTGTTCGAAGAGAGTTACAAAGCTAAACTGTCATACATCCAGAAGGTGACCAAAGCTGCTCTACATCAAAGTTGATTCAACGATAGCTTGTGGTCAGATTGGAGATTGTTACATTCAACTGTGACTATCAACAACGTCTTGCTTTGGATTAAGCAAGGGAGGTGGAGTATCCTGGCTGCTGTCCGAGCGAAAGAAACCTGAGGCTTGACGCGGGCTTGGTGATCAAAGGTCAAGTGCTCGAGAGGTGGAGTAACTGGAAGCGGGG
>NC_044921.1:5024642-5025303 GCF_003576645.1 Ipomoea triloba
TGATGAATCTGTTGGTTTGCCTCAAGAGGAGGCTCGAGAAGTTGAAGGTACTGGGATCAGTGATCCAGTACAGGGTATTGTTGAGGAACCACGACAGGTGGTTCGAGAGGTAGATATTCCAGCAGCTGAAGATCTAGACTGTGTGGTGGCTGCTGATGGTCAGGGCACTGTGGTCAGGAACCCAGTGCAAGCTTTTCTGAATGATGGGTTGACACATGATCTCTCGGTTGTTCGAGAGATAACTGAACAAGCTGTGGAGTGTGCATCAGCAACAGAAATCCTACCTGCTGACTCTGATGAGCTGAATGCTGAAATCACATCTCGATTGAATCAAAGTGTTGAGAATGTATCGAGTTTGGACGACTTCTCCAGAGTACTTCGCTGGATCAACTGGAGAACAGGTCCCTTTGATCAATTGATCTCAAGAGCAGCAGAGATGGAGGCTGAGGAACGATTTGCACTAAACTGGTTAGATCTCACTGAAATCCCAGCCGACGAGCTTCAAAACCGTGCCCATGAGATGCAAGTAATCAGGAGTAATCTTGGTCGATCTGACAAAGAAAAGGGCATAGCTGTTGATGCACAAGAAGATGAAGCCGAGCCTGAAGAAGATCCTGAACTAGATGCTCAATTTCGAGAGGATATCAGGCTTGCCACAGCA